>NC_088418.1:55408237-55529795 GCF_034236695.1 Oncorhynchus nerka
GGGGGCAAGTGCCCGGAAACAGTTCGATGGGGCAATCATAAGGTCTATGGGGTGGTAGCATGGTGGCCCTCTGTTTGCTAAATACCAGTTTGAGGTCATGGTAACACTCGGGAACTCGGGTCAGGTTGATGGATTCTAAAGACTCGGGAGTAGAACTCGGGGAATTCTGGAAAATACAAGTAGCTTGGCACGTAGGACCCCACTGCTTGATAGTGCCCACAGACCAGTCGATGTGAGGGTTATGGCTGTGAAGCCAGGGGTATCCAAGGACGAGAGGGAACTCGGAACAGGAGATCAAATGAAAGTTCATCAATTCCTGGTGTTGTGAAACTGAAAGTCGCAAGGAGGTAGTGACATGAGTGACAAGTACAGATCCCAAAGGGCTTCCATCCAATGTAGTAACCCTCATGGGGTCACTTAGAGGTTCAGAGGGAACGCCATTCTCCTTCGCCCAGACACCATCCATGAAGTTACCTGCGGCTCCAGAGTCTACCAAGGCTTGAAGGTGAAGCTTGTGGTTGTCCCAGGAAAGGGTGACTGGAATGAGCAGACGGGAGTTGGATGGATGGGAGGAGGTTATGTTTCCCGTTACAGTTCCCCCCGGTCTGTACGGGACAGAGCGTTTCCCTGGAGCCCGGGACACGTGGAACGGAAATGGCCCGGTTTGCCGCAATATAGACAGCGTCGCTCCCTCATCCGGCGGTCTCTCTCAGCCTGGGAGATGCGTCCAATCTGCATGGGTTCCGGTGGAGCCAGCGAGGATAAAGGTGGGGACTCGGAGCTGGGACTGATAGGGGCTAGAGGTCTACGGTTGAGTTCTCGCTCTCTCAGACGCTGGTCAATGCGTGAGGCCAACTTGATCAGGGACTCGAGATTGTCCGGTGGTTCCCGAGTGGCCAGTTCATCTTGGATAGTGTCGGAAAGGCCTTTCAGAAAGCACACCGTGAGCGCCTCGTTGTTCCAGCCACTCGCTGCTGCCACCGTGTGGAACCGGATGGCATAGTCCGTCACGCTGCGCCGACCTTGGTGGAGAGTCAGGAGCTGTTTGGCTGAGTCAGGACCACTGCTTGGGCCTTGAAACACTCGTTTGAATTCCTCAGCAAAGGCAGAGTAGCTGCCACAGCAGGAACTATGGGCATCCCACACAGCAGTAGCCCAGGCCAGGGCTTTTTCCGACAGCAGGGTGATGATATATGCGATCTTAGACCGGTCAGTGGGGAACGACGAGGGTTGCAGTTCGAAGGAGAGAGAACATTGGGTGAGAAACCCTTTACAAGCACTTGGATCACCTGAGAACCGTTGGGGAGGTGGAAGACGAGGTTCAGCCAGGGTGTTAACTGCCATGGGTACGTGAATCTGAGGTACTGGGACGGGAACTGTTGCCGGGGTAAGTCGATCAGATATCTGCTTTATGGAAGTCAGCATCTCCGACAGAAGATGAGAATGTCTAGCCATTAAGGCCTCTTGCTGAACCAGGGCGGCTTCGTGGCGTTGGACAGTCTCCTGGTGGTGGGACAGCATGGCAAAAAGGTCCTGGAAACTGGCTGCCTCTGGGTTAATTTTTGGGCTCTGTGTTTCTGTCAGGACCTGGTTACGAACCCGGGTCTCCGGAGTGAGAAACAGTCACTTAACCAACTGAGCCACGAATAGTCGACAGAACCCAGAAGATGAGGCAGACACAGCAGTACTTGAGACGGTGTATTTAATGAAGTAAAAAGTGAAGTCCTTCAGGAAAACATGTAACTCCACAACCTCAAAAGGAATTCCACAAGAACAAAGGTAATCCTCCAAGACAAAAAGGTAAATCCACAAGGTGGTAGGTATAGCATAAAAAAGCCTCAAAAGATACTCAAAAATAAATAAACAAGAACAAAAACAGAATTCCACAAGAGAGTCCACCGGGATCAACAATAGTTCACAGAATACTAGGGCTGGGTGCTAACATACAAACACAGAGCAAATAACTGAGGAAAACTAAGGGTTTAAATACAATCAGGGGAAACGAGGCACAGGTGCAAATAATAATGGGGATAAAGGGAAAACAAAAGGTCAAAAAGCACAATGGGGGCATCTAGTGACCAAAAACCGGAACAACCCTGGCCAAATCCTGACAACTATAAGGAGTATCATGACACGGTTCACAGATCATAGGGTCTTACAGGAGGCATGTATACAGTGCATTCAGAAAGTATTCAGCCCCCTTGACTTTTTCCACATTTTGTTACGTTACATACTTATTCTAAAATAGATCAAATAGTTTTTTTCCTCATCAATCTAAACACAAGACCCCAAAATGACAAAGAAGGAAAAGGTTTTTAGACCCCCCCCAAACATAACATCCCTCCTGCCAATGAAGTTTCTATGCGAGAATTGCCAGATCATTTTTGGGAATTCCTGGCATGGAATCACCCTGCTGCATCTGAATAAATCTTCATGGATCCTTTTTTTTTCTATTCTCAGAATTCTGCAATTTCTCACACATCAAATTCACCTAAATCCTCCATCCAGGGAATATGGAGGGCCCCCACATCAGGCAACCTCAACTCCATCCAATTCAGGTGATTCACCCATCCAGTATCTGACTAGCTCCTGAACCAGAATTTTCACTTCTGTTAGCAGTTGTTGTTATTCTTCAATAACACAGACCCCAAAGCAAATCAGGGGGAGAAAAATATATTTATTGAAAGAGAACAAATCCTAGTTGTTATGCTCGAACGTAGATGGCAGATGTTTATTCTTCCCTGTCCTCAATGTTTCTCCGCTGAACAACGAGACAGGATGTAGTTTATACCCAAGCCTAGCCTGTGGTTGACCAATTAGAATTCCTTGCAGTAAAACTGGGCCAAAGGCCAAAAACCAAGTATCCCGTTTCAGGCTCAATGTATAGACAATTTGGACCAATGAGACCTTGCCACATGTAGCTATGAGTCCCAGACTGAAATTCCTCCTGTATCCCTGACCCATTTATCTTCAGTTCCCCTTTACAAAAAAACAACTATTTCCATTGATCATTAATTCCCTAATACAGAAAAACAACCATATCCATTGATTGTTAATTCCCTCTTGACCTCTATTCCTCTGCATTGTGTATTTATCTTAGAATATTCTTACACTTCTTATACCATGGGGCCCAGTTTCCTGGACACAGATTAAGCCTAGTTCTTGACTAAAACACACTTTAAATGGAAATTCTGTCCCTTAATGTTATTACATTGTTTTATTATTTGTTTTGCCGTGACATTTTTACAGTGCCTCCTTTGTAAAAGATTACTCCACCTTCTGGGTTGGAGTGAGAAGTTCTCCAGTCACATACAACATCGCTGCTGCACCCCCAGCTAGCAGCACATCCGTTACCTCTACTGCCTCCTCATCCTCAGAAGTGAGTATGATTACATGCACACAATAATATGATTATTGTGAATATTCAGATTAATATAATAGTTTGATTAAAACATTTGCATGCTTTGCAAGAAGAACGATTTTCGTAATAATCTTGTTTACATGCACACGAAATCTAAGGCTACTGATGGGACTTTGATAAATGCAGAACATTGCCAATCAAAAATAAACGTTCTACCACAGCTACCATGCTATTTTTGGGAAGTCTACTTGATTCTGAGTTCTGACATTTTTAACTCCCTTCACTCATGCAAAAGAGGGAGGCTTGCACTGCTGGTTTTGGTACATGCACAGATCAAATACACCGCTGGAACTACGATTAAGGTGTTTACATTTTCCACAGAGGGTTCTACATAGAACGCAAAAGAGTTCTACCTGGAACTAAAAAGAGTTCTACCTGGAACCTAAAATGTTTCTCCTACGGGGACAGCCGCAGAACCCTTTTGGAACCCTTTTTTCTAAGAGTGTACCAAATATTTAGAAAGGTTGCTCAGAAAACCAGATGTTTTACTCGGCATATGCTTACTTAGAATGAACGCCGATTTAAGATAAGCAGAATAATGTGTTTACATGACTAATGCCATACTCGGCCTACTGATCAGTTTAATATCGAATTATTAGTGTGCATGTAGACGTACCTAGTATTTCCATTGAAATCCTTAGTTCTTATGGTAATAGATAATAGTACAAATGTGTTTTATTTAAAACATAAACTTGTCTTAACAATGTATCACAAGTGTAAGTGATAGTCTCTCAAAAGGTCAAATAGGGGGTGCTTATATTTGTCCTGTTTCACTGTATGTACAAGTACGAGTGGGTAACCTGTACGAGTGTGAGGTGTGAAATGGAAATGTGTTTTTTGCTTATCCCAACACCCCCTGAGAGTGGGGTCATTGATTGCGACCCTGGAGAAATTAGGGTTAAGTGCCTTGCTCAAAGGCAGATCAACAGATTTTTCACCTTGTCGGGGATTCGAACTGGCAACCTTTCAGTTACTGGCCCAACACTCTTAACCGCTAGGCTACCTGCCACTCACTCTCTGACAATATTATCATATTACATTTTCAATCAGACAATAACATTTATTTTCACACACTATTACATAAGTGCTTTACAATAACATTGAATATGTTTGTAATAGGTTTCCAACTCCAGCACTGGATGTGACAGCACTAAGGTCTGTTTCAGCCAACCTCTGAACTGTGATCCTGGGGTCAGCCCAGACTGTTACTTCCTGTCTGCTATGACCTCTCTCGGTGACACAGCCATCCAGTTGGAGATGACCGGCCCTTCAGATGGCTACATCGCCATCGGCTTCTCAGATGACCAGAGGATGGTAATGTAGCCTTTTCAGAAGTAGTGCATGCACATCCTGCAATTCAATATGCTTATTCAAATTTTGAGGCACTCGTCCAGATACTTTCACTTGAAATGAAGAGGGTGAACAAGTTTATTTTTAAAGCGATGAAGAAGGATTGCATGAGGGCAGGTGGAAGGCAGCCAACCAACTGCAGGAGCATTCAACAGTGTGCTATTTTTCATTCATGCATTTTTGTTTATTGTACCCTGCACCTTCAAGTAGCCTGTGGCAGGGTTGATTGTGTTCCTCTCATAATCTGTTTTCCTCTGCATCACATCAGGGAAATGATGACATCTATATTTGTGGACGGGACAGTGGCGGACTCATCCAATTGCAACACGCCTTTTCAACAGGAAAGAAGACACCAGAGATACTTCCCCTGGTACTTGCTATTATTATGACATATGAAAAGCTAAGAGGATGATCGCCATTGGAATATGGACTGGAATTAAAGTTTTGATATGACTGATTTGAAATGGAATGTACCCCCAACCCTGATGCTATAATGAATCACAAAACAATCGGTCATGACTCAAATGTCTCTTGTTTGTCCTTTTCTAGGGAAATGTTTCTGATGTTAAATCCTCAGTGAATAATAGTATCATTAGCTGTTCCTTCACGACTAGGAACCCCATTTCAACTCAGCGATCCGGAGGGTCCAGTTCCCTCTACTATCTCATGATCGTTCACGGGCCCTCCAGTAATGGTACAGTATGAGCCAAAAGCTTACAGCATAGTAGCACCAGTACTGGTACAGAGGAAGTAGTTGTATCCCTCTGTCATTTTATTTACATAGTGCTATGACATCTTTTAGGTAATAATGAGTGACATTACATGGACATGGAAGACGGGATCTTAAATCAGCACTCCTACTCTGACATATTGTATGAATACGGGCCCTGTTATCGAATAACGATTCTAATGTTGTGGGCCTGGTACCGATGAAGAAAGCAGTCTGCTTCAGTCTAGGAGTAATATGTTTCATAATATCATTTTATTATATTTCTCTTATTGTATTTCACTTTTCGGTTGACTTTGACAGGGATAATCGGCCGCCATACTGGCACCTTCATCAGTGACACTAAAGTGGATATTTCAAGTCCTCAAATTGTTACAAGTGAAAAAGAGCCACCTATTATTAAAGCACATGGTAAGGTTGCCGTTTCCTTAGTGAGATGAGTTTGCATGCATTGCCTCAATCAAATTGTTATACGGTAATACACTGATTATAACTACATATACAAGCTTAAAGATGTGTGTATTGATTATGGATGATTGATTTATTATCCTGTTGTGCTTTAGGTTCCCTGATGTTGATAGCATGGATGACCACGGGTAGTTTGGGAATGATCATAGCCAGGTATCTGAAAGGTGTGGCCAAGGGGAAACATTATTTTGGGAAAGATGTTTGGTTTCTGGTGAGTTTCTATAATACTGTCCCTAATATGTTTTAGTGTAGCAACATTTGATTGTACTTTAAATGTTTTCACTGCTATCGAATTGGTGCCTTTTCTACATATAGATAGACCGGGAGAGTGTGTCAAGCAGGCGGTCACTTGTGTTTGCGAGGAAGCTATGCTGTTAATTAAGCAAGCAGACTGATGTCCGTCACGTTTCTAGTTTCGAGTTTTATTAGTCGTATGTACGGGATACACGTGGTATACACTGTCCAACAAAATGCTTACTTGCAGGTTCCTTCTCGACAATGCAACCACAAAGAAAAAATATAAGAATATGAACATAAACATTAGCACGTCTAGATGACTTTATTAGGTGGAATGTTTTTAGTACTAAATAATAATGCCACATAATCTGTACTCTTGGCTTGCATGTCCCTCAGGTGCACGTGTTTCTTATGACACTCACTGTTGCCGCCACCATCATCGCCTTCATTTTGGCCTTCTCAGAAGTTGGAGGCTGGAGTGGGGTATGTATCAGAAACCTTTACTGCGCGACGATTGTTATTTAAAACAAACCTATCTGACAAATGCTGTGCCGTCTACAGTTTTATAAAACCTACTCTATTATGAAAGGCTCAGATAATTGAAATAGTTACAAGAGACAGTTTATGAGCCCAGTGTGTTTATAGGGAGCCCATCTGTGTTTATAGGGAGTCCATCCTGTGTTGGGCTGCATCGTTATGATCCTGGCCTTCTTCCAGCCAATCGGTGCCATGTTCCGATGTGGACCTCATCATCACTGGTAAGGGATCCAGACTCATACGTAGTGTATGTCAGTTTGCTCAAGTGTATGTAAATCCAAAAGTGGCTTGTTTTCTCAAGGTAATGTATTATATTTGTGTTTTTTCACAGGCGATTCCTCTTCAATTGGTCGCATGCTTTGAATGCAGTGGCAATAAAAGGTTTAGCTGGTAAGGAACTGTGATCATGACATTGTGTTTTTGTTGGATTTTATTAGCATAGTACAAAGTACCATATCTTCTCAGCCAATATCTGTCAAACATGGTTGCTGTTGCACTACTACCATGTTAGTAATTGTGTTGACATTATCTTCCAGTGGCAGCCATCTTCACTGGGCTGTCGTATTTTAGCACCTCTGAGGATAGTTGGCTTCTGAAGGTGATGGGTGGGTTTGTTGGATGGGAGGCAACGATGTACATCCTGCTGGAACTCCACATGCGCTGGAAGCGCAATGGTGAGATCAAATACATAATGATATCGATTAAATGCAGGTTGATGATATATAGCCCCCCTATAATATTGTTAAATGCAGGTTGATGATATATAGCCCCCCTATAATATTGTTAAATGCAGGTTGATGATATATAGCCCCACTATAATATTGTTAAATGCAGGTTAATGATATATAGCCCCCCTATAATTGTGTTAAATTCAGGTTGATGATATATAGCCCCCCTATAATTGTGTTAAATTCAGGTTGATGATATATAGCCCCCCTATAATTGTGTTAAATTCAGGTTGATGATATATAGCCCCCCTATAATTGTGTTAAATTCAGGTTGATGATATATAGCCCCCCTATAATATTGAATAACCTCATATTGTGGATCTGCCATATATAACTTTTGTCGGCCTCTTGGCGCACGTCAAACGCTCTGACGAAGGACAAGAGGCCGACACGTAAGCTTGAATAAACAAAGTGATACAAGCAAGAGAAGTGTGCAGGTTTCTACTTTCTTTTTAAATAATTCAATATAACTTTGGTTGTTCTTCTAGATCATACAGAGAGTGCTTCTGAATCGGTACGCTGAATCCCACCATTTAATCCCACACATTTAAATGTACTTGTTGTATCAGTGAATTAGTAAGTGACTCATTCTTAACAACTATTTTTGTCTGCCATGGCTGTACTTGACTTTTCATTTCTCCCCCAGACAAGCATGGAGTTGGTACTGCTGGTCTTGTTTTTCCTTGGAAATATAGCCTTTTTGGTGGCACTACTTGTTGGAATTGGCTCGTCATGAAGATCTGCTGAGCAATGGACTGAGATCGGAATGTTGTGATAAAGTAAATCTTTAATATAGCTCAATGTACAGTATATTTTAAATAATTGTATATTTGTTTGTTGTCAAATGTTTTAAAGTAACTGTCCATTGATTGAGGATTGAATGTGATCAGATTGTCAATTTATACAGTATCCCTCCATATAAGTATGACAGACTTTCCACGAGGACGGGCATATTGGAAATTTAACCAGGGTTTATTGACTGACACTACTTTCTTAACAAAAGGTAAGGAATTCTTAACAGACTTTCTTACACAATACAGGTTCAGTGGACACAATTATTGTACTGGATGCTTTTAAATGTACCTTTAGGGGCCATTGAATTCAATTGTCATCCCAAAAATGGTATCGGTCAACAGAGAAAAGAATTTCAACAGAAATAGAACATTTAACATTACACAATGGTGTTGAATGTACTTCATAATCACTGAATAATCTAGACACTTAACAAAAGGAGATTGAGGAATTTATTCATGAAAGACCGGGTTAAAAAAATAAAATTACCAGAGCAAATTCAATATAAAAACCCGTCCAAAAAGAACCTACAGAAAAAGTTACAAACGATGGAGAAATCCTTCACACCAAGGGAGATTCTGAATGAGGAAGGTCATCCAACCTCATTTGATGAGTTTTGTGATATACAGTACCAGTCAAAAGTTTGGACACACCTACTCTTTATTTTTACTATTTTGTACCTTGTAGAATAATAGTGAAGACATCAAAACTATGAAATAACACACATTGAACTATGTAGTAATCAAAAAAGGGTTATTTTATATTTGAGATTATTCAAAGTAGCCACCCTTTGCCTTGATGACAAATGCTCAGCATATGCCTTCAAGACTGTTGGAAAAGCATTCCTCATGAAGTTGGTTGAGAGAAAGCCAAGAGTGTGCAAAGCTGTAATCAAGGCAAAGAATGGCTACTTTCAAGAATCTTAAATATAACATTTATTTTGATTGGTTTAGCAGTTTTTTGGTTACTACATGATTCCAGAGTGTGTTATTTAATTGTTTTTGATGTCTTCACTATTCTACAATGTAGAAAAAAGTAAAAATAAAGAAAAACCCTTGAATGAGTAGGGGTGTCCAAACTCTTGACTGGTACTGTACGTTTCCCCCCAAATCATGTTAAACTATCTGCTATACAAAATGATCTTGTGAAGGCCTAATTACACAGGACTAACTATTGATTACTTTCAGATGTGGAAAATGCCTTGCCTTGATGGCATTCCAATAGAGATGGGCTTTTTATGAACTACTGACAGATCAATTACTGTCATGTTTTAATTACTCATATATAAATGGCAAACTATCAGACACACAAAACGAGGGACTGATCTCTCCTACTGAAGCAGGAGCCATGGGGGCAATACAAAGAGCCAGTCTATTTTTAAAAAATGGGAGTCACCCCACTGTGCTAAAATATTGGCAAAATGTATTGCTCATAGAATTAAAAAGGTCCTACCGGGAAATTAAGTCAACATTATTTGGGTATTAGCCAACAGAATATGAGCTTCAAAAATGTGATAATAAAAAATACAAGATTTTCACTGGACAGTTACTTTAAAGAATGTTGCTGTGAGAATCATGACACAAAAACACTGGATGGCAAAGTTGTGTTTTTATACTCTGTCACACCATTATCATTATATTACATGACATTTAAAATAAAGTGATTGCACAAAATATGTACAACAAAATCCGTACAAATTATGAATTTATTTACATTGCTATTATAATCTTACAGTGATTATTGGCACCCTTGCACTTTTCTTCAAATTAATTGAAATTAAATATATATATACATTTGTCTCCACAATTTATTGGATTGTCAACGTTGCATTTTTTAAAACTTAAGTTTGCCATTTAATTTAGTAAAATAAAATGGTACAACATTTTTGACACCCAAACTTGGTTGCACAGACAAGTGAACTGCAAAACAAGCAACTTATTTTAAAAGAAATAAAGAATTATTTAAGAAAAGGGCAAGGCTGTTAATCATAGAGATTGAAAGAGGCCTTAACTTTGGGTGGGCTGCTGTGCTTTTAGAGGCTATCTTCATTCATAAGTAGTACATTTTCTTATTTTTTATATTTGAAAAAAGTGTCAAACTAATATCAAACACAGTACAGTATGAAGATAGGCAGAAACCGCTTCTCCAATAGAAAGACTAAATCACACTTGTAGTCGATGTCATGGCGACGTTGGCTAGCTAAGCTCATGCGCAGAAACACGTCATCGGGTCTAACGGTCTTGTGCGAACTGTGCATGTGCAGACTGACAAATCAAAGGCACTACTTAGATATAAAGTTGTTTTTGATGAACATTTTTCAAATTAGTTTGTCACTTTCACGAGGTTGGAGTCATAACATGTCCATCTACTTAAGACATTGGCTCGACTCTAGGTTGTGCCTTTATATTTACAGATAATTAACAACTAAGGAAGAATTTCTCACTTCTCTCATTGACTCATACCAAATGCCTTTTATAAAAAAATATTTAACACTCAAGAAGTGGGATACATCGCCGAAAATTAGAAAAGTCAATTGAACTAGCCTACTCCTTCAGCCTTGATAGCATTCCGGAGCGTGCCTGTTCGAACTGAGTACTTATAGAAGCCATTAGTTACAGGACGCTTTTGTTTACTGACTGTTGCCAGACAATACTTTTAAAAAATGCCCCCCAAAAAATTGGCGAAAGTGAGATATACATCTGGTGAGAGTTATAGTTCTAATGAAACGGTGGTAACTTTTCAGCTTCGTGCTTCTTCTTGGCCGTCCACTTGATTGACCTTTGTCTTAAAGTAACGATGGACTGTCGTTTCTCTTTGCATATTTGAGCTGTTCTTGCCATAATATGGACTTGGTCTTTTACCAAATAGGCTATCTTCTGTATACCAACCCTACCTTGTTACAAGAGACTAGAGGTCGACCTCTTATGGTTTTTCAACTCCGATACCGATTATTGGAGGACCAAAAAAGCCGATACCGATAATTTTTATTTTTATTACAACAATACTGAATGAACACTTATTTTAACTTAATATAATACATCAATAAAATCAATTTAGCCTCAAGTAAATAATGAAACATGTTAAATTTGGTTTAAATAATGCAAAAACAACGTGTTGGGAGAAGAAAGTAAAAGTGCAATATGTGCCATGTAAAAAAGCTAACGTTTCAGTTCCTTGCTCAGAACATGAGAACATATGAAAGCTGGTGGTTCCTTTTAACATGAGTCTGCAATATTCCCAGGTAAGAAGTTTTAGGTTGTAGTTATTATAAGGAATTATAGGACTATTTCCCTCTATACCATTTGTATTTCATTAACCTTTGACTATTGGATGTTCTTATAGGCACTTTAGTATTGCCAGTGTATCAGTATAGCTTCCGTCCCTCTCCTCGCTCCTCCCTGGGCTTGAACCAGGAACACATCGACAACAGCCACCATCGAAGCAGCGTTACCCATGCAGGGCAAGGGGAACAACTACTAGAAGGCTCAGAGCGAGTGACGTTTGAAACGCTATTAGCGCGCGCTAACTAGCTAGCCATTTCACTTCAGTTACACCAGCCTCATCTCTGGAGTTGATAGGCTTGAAGGTTTAAACAACCCAATGCTTGACGCACAACGAAGAGCTGCTGGCAAAACACACGAAACAGCTGTTTGAATGAATGTTTCTGCCTACCACCGCTCAGTCAGATACTTAGATACTTGTATGCTCAGTCAGATTATATGCAATGCAGGACACGCTAGATAATATCTAGTAATATCATCAACCATGTGTAGTTAACGAGTGATTATGATTGATTGTTTTTCATAAGATAAGTTTAATGCTAGCTAGCAACTTACCTTGGCTTACTGCATTCAAGTAACAGGCAGTCAGTCTCCTTGTGGAGTGCAACAAGAGAGAGGCAGGTCGTTATTGCGTTTGTACGGTTGCAAGACTGTATCCCCCGAGCTGACAAGGTGAAAATCTGTCATTCTGCCCCTGAACGAGGCAGTTAACCCACCGTTCCTAGGCCGTCATTGAAAATAAGAATGTGTTCTTAACGGACTTGCCTAGTTAAATAAAGGTATAAAAAAAGAAGCCTTTTTTAAATCATTTTTTTTAAATCGGCAAATCGGCGCCCAAAAATACTGATTTCAGATTGTTATGAAAACCTAATTAATCGGCCATTCCGATTAATCGGTTGACCTCCACAAGAGACTGTAGAGACAGCATCCAAGATGGACGTTCGTATACACTGTTTCGTGGGGCTTGCCATCTTTCTAGATTCAGTTTTACTGGGATTACTACGCATGCGCACTAGCACTCAGTGCAAACAAGGAGTAGTGAATGTCATCACGTTTTCCAAAAACATAAGAGAGCAGTTGCTTAGGTACTGTATCTCTACCCGACAGATAATAACAAAACGATCAGTATAATTGACTGATAGTTGTTATTCAGCAGTCTTAAAAGTATGCCTTATCTATTTTTAAGAACTATTGAAATAGTGATTTTGGCAGACAGCAGGCAGTTTGTTGTTTACTTGTCTCATGATTATACTGTACGTTCCATGTATTTAGGGCCTGATTACTCTATTTAAACTGAGCTTTAGTATTTCATTTTCTTCTGTTTGTTTGTTTTTTAAAATGTTTTTTTTCTTTATTGTAATTGTTGTTTGATCATTTTGTTGTCCTTAATGTGGAAGAAATTCCAATAAAAACATTATTACAAAATTTGGTTGATGGCACCCCCTAGTGGATACAGTGTCTTATTGCTGCTCGCGTAAAGTAAGTAATTGGTGATACCTTTACCTACCCTCTACAATTATGATATTGACAAACATAGAGGGCTATGTCAGCAATGTTAGTGTCTGTCAAAACTACTTCCTGAATTTAGTTTATAACCAACAAGAGTGTACATGTTTTAAGAAATGACAACGTCTACTCATTCCTATTCACGTGGTACCAAAAATTCAAGTTTATTGTCACCCACATAGAATGAAAACACCCAGCTCAGCTGGGGGGAGCCCAACAACCATGTTCCTTCAGGCCTACATCCACCACCACAGGGTCAGTTTGTTTTAACCCACATAGAATGAAAACACCCAGCTCAGCCGGGGAGAGCCCAACAACCATGTTCCTTCAGGCCTACATCCACCACCACAGGGTCAGTTTGTTTCACCTGCAATAATAATGATGTGATATATACTCATGTCAACCATGGATTAGTTTCTCCTGGCCCATAGATTTTTTAAAATGGTTATTTAATCTTTATTTAACTTGGCAAATCAGTTAAGAACGGATTCTTATTTACAATGACAGCCTAGGAACAGTGGGCTAACTGCTCTTTCAGGGGCAGAACAACAGATCTTTACCTTGTCAGCTCAGGGATTCAATCTAGCAAACTTTCAGTTACTGACCCAATGCTCTAACCACTAGACTACCTGCTGATAGATTACTTGCAGGTTAGTGTTTTTCGTCATGAATCTTGTTCTGGAGGCAGCTCTGCAGAGTTGTTACTAGCTGGAACAGCCACAAAGACATAAAATCTGATTTTAAACCTAACATTAACCACACTGCTAACCCTAATGGCTAACCTTAGATGAAGACCAAAAAAGTAATTTTTGTTTTCATAAATGTTTTCAATATAGGCAATTTTGACTTTGAAACTGGCCTATCTAAGGGGAAATTGCTCAGTTCTGCTTCCAGGACAAGACCCATGGCAATAAATGTCAACCTACTTCAGGGTGCGGAACTGTCTAACATCAACTTAACTAGGCTGGTGGCGCTCCCTGGGGGATGCAGTGTGTTATGGACACTTGCAGGAAGCAAGTCATTGGCTATACCTACCCCTCTACAATTCTGATGAACCTATGAATCTATGAACATATGGGTGTTTTGGGTGTTTGGGTGTTTTTTTGGGTGGTCTGGTTGACGCAATTAAATGTTCAAATATTACAGTAACATCTGTGTTTTTATGCGTGCCATCATGTGTTTAATTGTATAGTTGATGGAAACTGGGGTGAGTGAGAGATGGACCAGTCCTAGTGAAGTAAGCCAGCAGAGGGGCTGAGCATAGCCCTGAGTCCCTTCTTAAAATGAAGATGCTCTTCCTCAAGGTTGGGTTGCTGTTAAACACTTTGTGACAAATACTGCTATCTCACTATGCTGTGGTTGAGGACGAGTACACAGGACTAAAGCTTAAAGTTTAAAGAAGGGAAGGTCACGTCGATAATACAATGCTTTGTACTCAAATGCATGGAACGGTATAGAGGCCATTGCAACTCATACCATGCTAAACTATGGACTCTATGGAATATCCAGTGGTGTAAAGTACTTAAGTAAAAAATAGTTTTAAGTACTACTTAAGTAGTTTTTTGGGGTATCTGTACTTTACTATTTATATTTTTAAATATTTTCATTAGGAATGTAGTGAAGTAAAAGTAATGTACTTTTTACTCCCATACATTTTCCCTGATTTTTCCCTGTACTCGTTACATTTTGAATGCTCAGCAGAATTCACACACGTATCAAGAGAACATCCCTGTTCATCCCTACTAACTCTGATCTGGCAGACTCACTAAACACAAGTATTACAAGTAAAAGTATAAATAATTTCAAATGTCTTGTATTAAGCGTACCAGAAGGCACCATTTGATTTTTTATTGACGGATAGCCAGGGGCACGCTCCAACACTCAGACATAACTCAGACATAACTCAGACATAATTTACAAAGGAATATTCTAAGTTTAAAACCAAATACTTTTAGACTTTTTCTGAAGTAGTATTTTACTTGGTGACGTTCACTTTTACTTGAGTCATTTTCTATTAAGTTATCTTTACTTTTACTCAAGTATGACAATTGAGTACTTTTACCACCACTGGGAATATCCCATCAAATGTGACATCTATTGTTTTAAACTTTCTTATCTGCTCCTCTTCTTTTTCTCTCCCAAATCAAATCCGAGTTGATTTGTCACATGCACAGGATACAGCCAGTGTAGTGAAATGCTTGCTGCTTGCAAGCTCCTTCTCAACAATGCAGTGATAGTAACTTACATAAAATAAATACACACAAGAATATACACTGCAAGGTCAATATCAGTGGCAAACAATGTCATGGATACTGGTGACAGTTATTTAATCAGGGTTAAAGTGACCCAGTGATCAGATGGGGAACAAAGGCGCTGACATCCACCTTAGAGGATCAGACCTCAAGCCAGAGTTTCAACAGTTCACTGCTGTGGTCAGTACATATCTCTAATCAAACTGATGGAGTTGCTTATTAATAAAGAGTATTTAATCATTGACTGCTCTTGGCAGAGAGAATGCCCTGCTCCAATGGTGCTCTTCAAAGAACCAACTCCAAGCTTAGATAATACTTTGGGGATAAGCATGCAAAATACTTGGATTTAATTAGTATAGTCGATTCATTGCTTTCCCAGCATCCCAAAGGGAGAGGGTACAATGGTACTGTAGACCAGAAATGGTCATAAGCTTGCATTTTGAGTGTTTGTGAAACATAGTCAAGACAATGCGTATGTGGACTTCTTATTAGTATCTGATATCATTATGATCAAACCAAAAACATCTAGAGGACGGTTGTGGTGGTTTCTGTGTGTTTAATGACACACACACACACACACACACACACACACACACACACACACACGCACACACACAGAGAGAGAGAGAGGGGCTGGAATCACACTTCTCACTGCAAAGGAAGAATGTGTTCTGTTTTGCCTGATCTCCACTGTGAACCTGTGGACCAGACAGAAAACATTTAGATGACAACCTATCTGTTTTTGTGAGACTTCAGTAGGTAAATAGAATGAATCATAAATATTTCATCAGAGGCAGACTTCATCTGTTGTATTTGATAGGGTAGAATTTTCCCTCACTAAGGCTCAAAGCAAATCACTGGGGGCTTAGCCCCAAAAGCAGCTCATGATTGGTAGCGAGGCCTGATTCTTTGATTCCTGACAACTGTTCTGCCATAAGATTATGTGCTTTCCTGGGTTTGAAATCACCCAGAGAGGGGAATTAGATCTCCACAGCAGCTCCTGTCGTACACCGCGTTCTGATCCCTTCTCTTCTCTCCTCATTTTTTCCACTGCTGTCTGTGCCTCATTCATCTCCCTTTCCTCTGTCCTGCACTTTGCTGAAGTTGCAGAGTGTGGTGTGAGCTAACTAACAGAGGCAGAACAGAGCAGCTGACGAGCACAAAGCTCTCTGCCGCCCGTATCAGACACGCTGGGTGAACAAAGCCCCTCTGCTCCACAGACAGACAATGGTACAATAGCTGACCGGGCTGTTCCAACATGTGCCATACTCGCATTATGGAAGCACAGATCTGGTAGATTGGACAATTCAAACGAGTTGGATGCATGATTAATGAAAACGCAGTGTCAATTGGAGCAATTAGAAGAACATTGTGCTTTGGAAGTGTTCAAATTGCCTCTGTGTCCGCTGTCATTCCCCACATACAGGACAGTACAGTAGGGCGGTTGGGAACGGGGTTACATAACATTGGGAGTTGCCATTCCCACCCTCATACTCTCCGCTCCCTCTCACTGAGGTGTCAAACAGGGAGTCATAAACATAGCCTTACTGCAGCAGACAAACCACATATTATTCAGACCAAAGCAAGTTCAGACAAGACAACACTACTTTTATGCAGCTAACCATATGAGCCTATTCTAGCCCTGTTTATACCTGGTTCAAACATGCAGCCTTTGTCCTGATCTTGTCCACATTCTGATTGTGCCCACATTATTAGTGTACAGTAGATGATTAAAAGATGTATTGTGATCTGACTGTGATCTAATCTTATACGTGTAAATAGACAAAATCAGGTCAAGATCAGGTGGACAAAGGATACATGCTAACGGCAGACATAAACAGGGCTATCGATTCATGCACACTCTGCCTACGATGGTATGATACATCTACTGATGCAACATCTGTAGCTGACATCCTGTTGGCTAAACCACAGTAGAAGCCAATCAGCAGAGGGATGTGCTGACTCAGTGGTACAGAACATGGAACATGTTGGCTAACTGTCCCACTTAGTCACCCACCACATCACACTCACCAGATGGCACCCTGCAGATGGCATGAGCAGCCGTTGGAGGGCACAGGAGGGGTAACGGACCTACACATACGGGACAGAGAGAGAGACGAATGGATCCATAGAGTCAGAGTCCACATCACCAGAGGAGTACAGGCAGGGGACAAACCCTAAACCTGACTGGGGCCTTTGGTTCAGTAGAGAATTATCTGGTTCTGATGTGGCTAGTCGACTTCTTTACATGTCATTTGGGGTAGTCTCTCCTTTCTCTCTCTCTTTCTTCCTTCCCTCACTCCCTCTCTCTGTGACTGAAGAAGTCTCACCCAGGGCTCTGTTGTCCGTCTATTCCTCACTTCCTTCATGCCTCTGGCCAATCTTCTTCCAGAGGGCCAGTCAGCCATGCTGTACATGCTACTGAGAGGCATATGCCTTCTCCTCAGCTCTTTTGGTATGTCAAACACACTCACAAGACTTGTAAGGCATATGGTGCAGTCTGTGTTGTGAGTCTGATTGTCCAGTCACTAACAGAAAGGAGACAATGAGTCAGACCATAACATTAAGCATTATGACCCAAAATGGGTAAATAAGGGAACGTTATGTAGTGGTGAGGGATGATGCCGTTTGGTGAGAGTATCCCTTCAGAATGTGAATGTTTTCATAGAGTTAGTACAATATACACAGAGTGTACAAAACAATAAGAACACCTTCCTAAGACTGAGTTGCACAACCCAATAAGGGATCATAGCTTTAACCGGGTCAGTCTATGTCATGTTTTGTCCACTCGGTCCAAGTTTATATCCACAAAAAGCTCCAGTTGAAACTGAACAAGGGGAAATCATTTTAATTTTATAGGCCACCTCATGACTTTTAACAGAATACATAACTGTGGGATGGATAAAAAACTGTGAACATTATGTTATGTTTTGAGAATAAATTTGGGCTACTGGCTATGAAGATTTTACTGTTTGTCTGCTATCTGTATTTTTCTACCACTCCACCAGAAATGTGCAGTCTGGGCTATGTGTAACATGGAGGAAAAAGTTATCTTGGCATTTATTTAAAATGACTGCTTTTACAGAAGGTCTTTAACCCACCAGAGATAAGATGTAACACTGTGAGATGTTCAGAAAGGGAGTTCACACACTTATCTTTCCCAGTGGAAATTCATTATTGGAATGCTAAGTCGGGTTTAGTTGAAAGAGGAGCACAGTTTGTGTTGGCATGGAGCGAGCTGCTGTGAGCGACAACAACTGCCCTCTCGTATTTCAGCTTCCCAAAAAGCAGACATAAAAATGCTAAATATGCAGCAGTGTGACCTCAACCCTTAGATCAGCCACTATTTTTAGACAAAGGTGTCTAATCCCTTTCACCTAGGTACATTTCTCCTTTATCTCCAATCAATCATGTCGGCACACGTACAATACTGTCTAATATATGTCGTTTACAAACAGTAGATTATTATATAGGCTATGTACAGGTGAGTTCAATTGCTAATGGATGACCTAGTTGTTGAGGAGTGTGTTTTGCTTCGTAAATTGCTAGTAGTATGTTCTTATTAAGTTTGATCAATTGTGTTCATGCAAGGCTCCCTTGGAAAAGAGGCATTGGTCTCCATGCTAAAGGTAAAAAAAAAACTCCTTCAGCAGTAACCAACCCAGCGCAGTAGCAGAGCTAAGCTATGAATGGTAATGACCACAGACTGAATAGCTAGGAATGTCAACCAGAGTTATTGCACTGGAGCTCTTCGTCCATCGCTACACCGCAACAGATGCAGCAGTATATTTCCTTAAACAGAGATCCATAAACATGAGAACAGAATAAAATGTACGTACAGTGGGCAAAAAAAGTATTTAGTCAGCCACCAATTGTGCAAGTTCTCCCACTTAAAAAGATGAGAGAGGCCTGTAATTTTCATCATAGGTACACTTCAACTATGACAGACAAAATGAGAAGAAAAAATCCAGAAAATCACATTGTAGGATTTTTAATGCATTTATTTGCAAATTATGGTGGAAAATAAGTATGTGGTCACCTACAAACAAGCAATATTTCTGGCTCTCGCAGACCTGCAACTTCTTCTTTAAGAGGCTCCTCTGTCCTCCACTCGTTACCTGTATTAATGGCACCTGTTTGAACTTGTTATCAGTATAAAAGACACTTGTCCACAACCTCAAACAGTCACACTCCAAACTCCACTATGGCCAAGACCAAAGAGCTGTCAAAGGACACCAGAAACAAAATTGTAGACCTGCACCAGGCTGGGAAGACTGAATCTGCAATAGGTAAGCAGCTTGGTTTGAAGAAATCAACTGTGGGAGCAATTATTAGGAAATGGAAGACATACAAGACCACTGATAATCTCCCTCGATCTGGGGCTCCACGCAAGATCTCACCCCGTGGGGTCAAAATGATCACAAAAACGGTGAGCAAAAATCCCAGAACCACACAGGGGGACCTAGTGAATGACCTGCAGAGAGCTGGGACCAAAGTAACAAAGCCTACCATCAGTAACACACTACGCCGCCAGGGACTCAAATCCTGCAGGGCCAGACGTGTCCCCCTGCTTAAGCCAGTACATGTCCAGGCCCGTCTGAAGTTTGCTAGAGAGCATTTGGATGATCCAGAAGAAGATTGGGAGAATGTCATATGGTCAGATGAAACCAAAATATAACTTTTTGGTAAAAACTCAACTCGTCGTGTTTGGAGGACAAAGAATGCTGAGTTGCATCCAAAGAACACCATACCTACTGTGAAGCATGGGGGTGGAAACATCATGCTTTGGGGCTGTTTTTCTGCAAAGGGACCAGGACGACTGATCCGTGTAAAGGAAAGAATGAATGGGGCCATGTATCGTGAGATTTTGAGTCAAAACCTCCTTCCATCAGCAAGGGCATTGAAGATGAAACGTGGCTGGGTCTTTCAGCATGACAATGATCCCAAACACACTGCCCGGGCAACAAAGGAGTGGCTTCTTAAGAAGCATTTCAAGGTCCTGGAGTGGCCTAGCCAGTCTCCAGATCTCAACCCCATAGAAAATCTTTGGAGGGAGTTGAAAATCCGTGTTGCCCAGCAACAGCCCCAAAACATCACTGCTCTAGAGGAGATCTGCATGGAGGAATGGGCCAAAAGAGATATGTCAGCTTCCAAAGCATGTTGCAAGAGAGCTGAAAATAAGCACCGACCGTATTCACATAATCACAGCTTGTTATGTGAATACGGTGGGTTCTTAGGTTCTGTTTGGTAATGATTGTAAAATATTGCAAACCTAACAACCTAATCAACCCAAAGAGAACCTACACTGTAAGCATCCACTGCCTTCACATAATTCATCCGGTGTGGTATGAATGGTAAAGATGCTATTGGCTGCATACTGGCTGTTCGGTCAAGGTCACTGTCTTGTTTGAACCTGGCTAGGATATCTCTGAGTGAGTCTTCTCCCATTCATCCATATGGTTGTATTACAATCACTATGAATCAGCCTGGCACCCTCACTCAACCTGTGTCCACTTGGGTTATTTTCAACCAGCTCTTATGGGAAGTGTGGAAACAACTATGCACTTACATCATGACCCTCACACATAGCCATATAGTGTTGTTGTGGGTTGGTATGCCTGTTTTGTTATTGAGAGATGAATAATGTTCACCTCTGAAGCGCTCTGGGGCTGGGTGACTCATCCAACGCCTTAGGGAGGTTTTCTGTGGGATCTGCGTGGTAGCATTAACAACAAACTGTCCATAGCAGAGGAAGCTGGTGGGAGGAGCTATTCGAGGATGGGCTCTTTGTAATGGCTGGAATGGAATTAATGGAAAGGGATCAAACCACATGTTTGACTCTTTTCCATTAATTCCATCCAACCATTACAGTGAACCCATCCTCCTATAGCTCCTCCCACCAGCCTCCACTAATACAGCCTATAGGTTAAGAAGAATATAAACTATATAGTCTATGATTAGGCTGAGACATTTTTATTTTTGTTTATTTCCACCCTGTAGCCTAGATGCTGTAAAACAAAAAATAAACATTCAGTTGGAAAATAGGGATCAAAGAAAGGTGTTTAGACACAGCAAGTACAACCCAAACATTTTTAATAACAGAACAGGCTACAACCGTTTTATTTCGTATGCATTCGTGAGTCTTCGTATGGGTTCGGAGAAGCCCAGTAGAGGGGGCTGAGTCCGAGCCGCACTGATTGCATGTGACTAATCGAGTTTGCCAGTGAAGTAGGCTACAATTCATTCCTACGGAATGTTCACCTGAGAGAGCGAAAGCACTGCAAAATAACAGGTGAGTCTTCTTAGAAACGCATGTCACTGTTGCAATTGTTCACTAAATGAGTCATGTTATTTCCAATAAGTTACCTTAACATTTTTTGCGGATAAAATAACTTAAGAATTATCGTGTCTATCTACTGTAGCACAAACTTTGCTATGAGTTATTTATAGTTCAAACCCCTGTTTGTTTATGGGAAGGCTAGTTTGTGAAAACAACTTGATACACGTCCAATGTGATTAACTTTACACACGGATAGTAATTTCGAAGTGAGGTCGTTTCATTGAAGTTTGGACCAAATAACACTAACCGTGATTCTCCATTACCTTTTAGACCGAATCGTTTTGAGAAATGTCGTGTCATTAGAAGCGAAGGACGATTGCACGGTAACCTGACTTAAAAACGGAAATGACAAATTCCCTGCTGAAGGAGCGTAGTTTACAAACGTAGGAAAGCCACTGGTGAAAACTCCACACATACAAAACGAAAAAAAGGAACATGGCAACGGGTGGATTTAAACCAAATGCACAGACAGACTTTCTGGAGGAATGGAAGGCTAAACGGGAGAAAATGAGGGCAAAAATGCTCGGGGACATCGCTGCGGCCACCGGCGCGTGCACTGGTGGCATTGCCACTGCGTCCCTGGGGAGCCACAGCAACAAAAGTGAGATGCGCAATGCTACCTCGAGCACCGAACTTAACAACAACGGCAACCCGGACCGCGGGACATCATACCCCATGGCTCGCTCATCATCCTCCTCAGCCTTGAAGAGACCTGACGATGACCCACACCCGACACCAACCGTCAGAGGAGCGGATACACCGGGGAGTAACCTGAAGAAGACGCCGGAGAAAGTGCCCTGCACCCCACAAGAGTCCAGCCCGACTGTATGCAATGACCATGGCAGTGACAAGGAGAGCCCCTCACCCAGTAAAGGCAAAGAGAAGAAAAACAGTGGTCCAAGCGCCAGGAAGGGGAAAGGACAGATAGAGAAGAGAAAGCTGAGGGAGAAGCGCAGATCAACAGGTGTTGTCAGCATGCCATCCACCGAGGTGAGTCCAAGCTGTCTAACTTTCATTTGTTTACAAATCATAGCCTAGTTAATTAGCATGACGCATGGTGTTGGATGAGACAGTTTACACTCTGTACTGGCAACCTGTAGGCCTATGCAACAACAACAAAAAAGTTATGAAAAGACTGCATAAAAGTTGGACTTATCTGTCTCTTAGGTCGTGTCATTATCATTATGAAACGAACATTTCAATGTACCAAATGGGTTGGATATTAGTGGGGAAATAGTTTGAAACAGAGTAGCTTTAATGACCAATGAGAAGGTATCAAATGGGGTTCTAAAACATGAATTCTTCTGACCTTCAAAAGGCCACATAAACATGTCTGTTCCGGTGGAGTGTTTATGAAGACCTTCTGTCTATAGCACAGACATGAAAAAAGTCTCCATGAGTATGCTGAAAATGTGCAGAGGGAGCAGTATCGTTGTTATTGCACTTAAATCATGTCACAGTCTGGCCGCAGGGACCTTGATGAAAGCTTGACCACTAAGAACTTCCACCATCAGGGGAATGATGTTCATACAGAGCCTTCAGAAAGTATTCACATCCCTTGACTTTTCCCACATTTTGTTGTGTTACAGCCTGAATTTAAAATGGATTCAAATGAGATTTTGTGTCACTGGCCTACAAACATTTTTATGTTTTTAGAAATGTTTACAAATTCATAAAAAATGAAAAGCTGAATTGTCTTGAGTCTAAGTATTCAACCCAGTTGTTATGGCAAGCCTAAATAAGGCAAAAAATGTGCTTAACAAGTCACATATTAAGTTGCATGGACTCACTCTGTGTGCAATAATAGTGGTTAACATGATTTTTGAATGAGTACCTCATCTCTGTTCCCCGCACTTACAATTACCTGTAAGGTCCCTCAATTCAGCTGTCAATTTCAAACACCGATTCAATCCAATTTCTCGCAATGAAGGGCACCTATTGGTAGATAGATTAAAAAAGCAGCCATTGAATATCCCTTTGAGCATGGTGAAGTTATTAATTACAGTTTTGATAGTGTATCAATACTAGAGGTCGACTGATTATGATTTTTCAATGCCGATACCGATTATTGGAGGACCAAAAAAAAAAAAGCTATATATATATATATATATATATTATACACATTTTGTAACGATGACAATTACAACAATATTGAATGAACACTTACAGTGGGGCAAAAAAGTATTTAGTCAGCCACCAATTGTGCAAGTTCTCCCACTTAAAAATATGAGATAGGCCTGTAATTTTCATCATAGGTACACTTCAACTATGACAGACAAAATGAGGAAAAAAAATCCAGAAAATCACATTGTAGGATTTTTAATGAATTTATTTGCAAATTATGGCATTGATGAACCCGGCTAGGATATCTCTGAGTGAGTCTTCTCCCATTCATCCATATGGTTGTATTACAATCACTATGAATCAGCCTGGCACCCTCACTCAACCTGTGTCCATTTGGGTTATTTTCAACCAGCTCTTATGGGAAGTGTGGAAACGACTATGCACTTACATCATGACCCTCACACATAGCCATATAGTGTTGTTGTGGGTTGGTATGCCTGTTTTGTTATTGAGAGATGAATAATGTTCACCTCTGATGCGCTCTGGGGCTTTTTTTATTTTGTTATTGACCCAAAAATTATTTTCCACCACAATTTGCAAATAAATTCATTAAAAATCCTACAATGTGATTTTCTGGATTTTTTTTCTCCTAATTTTGTCTGTCATAGTTGAAGTGTACCTATGATGAAAATTACAGGCCTCTCTCATCTTTTTAAGTGGGAGAATTTGCACAATTGGTGGCTGACTAAATACTTTTTTGCCCCACTGTATTTGAACTTAATATAATACATCAATAAAATCAATTTAGTCTCAAATAAATAATGAAACCTGTTCAATTTGGTTTAAATAATGCAAAAATAAGTGTTGAAAGTAAAAGTGCAATGTCAAAAAGCTAACGTTTAAATTCCTTGCTCAGAACATATGAAAGCTGGTGGTTCCTTTTTAACATGAGTCTTCAATATTCCCAGGTAAGAAGTTTTAGGTTGTAGTTATTATAGGACTATTTCTCTCTATACCATTTGTAATTTCATATACCTTTTGACTATTGGATGTTCTAATAGGTACTTTAGTATTGCCAGCCTAATCTCAGGAGTGCAATGCTTGAAGCACAGCGAAGAGCTGCTGGCAAAAGTGCTGTTTGAGTGAATGCATACGAGCCTGCTGCTGCCTACCACCGCTCAGTCAGACTGCTCTATCAAATCGTAGACTTAATTTTAATATAATAACACACAGAAATAAGAGCCTTAGGTCATTTAATATGGTCGAATCCGGAAACTATCATCTCAAAAACAAGACGTTTATTATTTCAGTGGAATACGGAACTGTTATGTATTTTATCTAACGGGTGGCATCCCTAAATCTAAATACTGCTGTTACATTGCACAACCTTCAATGTTCTGTCATAATTATGTACAATTCTGGCAAATTAATTACGGTCTTTGTTAGGAAGAAATGGTCTTCACACAGTTCACAACGAGCCAGGCGGCCCAAACTGCTGCATATACCCTGACTCTGCTTGCACAGAACGCAAGAGAAGTGACACAATTTCCCTAGTTAAAATAAATTCATGTTAGCAGGCAATATTAACTAAATATGCAGGTTTAAAAATATATGCTTCAGTATTGATTTTAAGAAAGGCATTGATGTTTATGGTTAGGTGCAATGACGGTGCTTTTTTCATGAATGCGTTTGTTAAATCATCCGTTTGGCGAAGTAGGCTGTGATTCAATGATAAATTAACAGGCACCGCATCGATGATATGCAACGCAGGACAAGCTAGATAACTACACATGGTTGATGATATTACTAGTTTAACTAGTGATTTATGTTAAGATTGATAGTTTTTTATAAGAAAAGTTTAATGCTAGCTAGCACCTTACCTTGGCTCCTTGCTGCACTCGCATAACAGGTAGTCAGCTTGCCACGCAGTCTCCTCGTGGAGTGCAATGTAATAGGCCATAATCGGTGGCCAAAAATGCAGATTACCGATTATGAAAACTTGAAATTGTCTCTAATTAATTGGCCATTCTGATTAATCGGTCGACCTCTAATCAATACACCTAGTCATTACAAAGATACAATGGTGACTTAAACTCTTAACGGTTTTAAATGGCTGTGATAGGAGAAAACTGATGATTGCTCAACAACATTGTAGTTACTCCACAGTACTAAGTTAAATGGCAGAGTGAAAAGAAGGATGCCTGTACAGAATACAAATGTTACAAAACATGAATCCTGTTTGCAGTAAGGCACTAAAGTACAACGGCAAAAAAGTGGCAAAGAAATTAACTTTAATTCCTCAATACAAAGTGTTATGTTTGGTCCAAATCCAACTCAACATATCACTGAGTACCACTCTTCATATTTTCAAGTATGGTGGTGGCTGCATCATGTTATGAGTATGCTTGTCATTGGCAAGGACTCCAGAGTTCTATAGGATAAAAATAAACAGAATTAGCGCTAAGCACAGGCAAAATCCTAGAGGAAAACCTGGTTCCGTCTGCTTTCCAACAGACACTGGGAGACAAGTTTACCTTTCAGCAGAACAATAACCTAAAACACAAGGACAAATATTCACTGGGGTTGCTTACCAAGATGACATTGAAAGTACCTGAGTGGCCTAGTTGCAGTTTTGACTTAAATCGACTTGAAAATCTATAGCGAGACTTGACAGAGTTTGAAGAATTAAAAAAGAATATGTGCAAATATTGTACAATCCAGGTGTGCAAAGCTCTTGGAGACTTACCCGGAAAGACTCACCGCTGTAATCAAAGGTGAAGGTGATTTATAACAGGTTGATTCAGGGGTGTGAATACTTAAGTAAATTAGATATTTCATTGTCAATAAATTAGCACAAATTTGAAACATGTTTTCACTTTGTCATTAGGGGTTATTGTGTGTAGATGGGTGAGCAAAAAATGTGATGTAATTAATTTTGCATGTAGGCTAAAACAACAAAATGTGGAATAGGTCAAAGGGTATGAATACTTTCTGAAGGCGCTGTATAATGGGCATGTTTTATGACATTGACACTGGCTCTGTGCCTTGAAGCCACAGAGTGTAGTCTACATATTAGGGGTCTGGCTTTTCTGACAGCTGCCCTCTGTGGCGTTTCACCTGTAGGTTGACCAGTGTCTGTTGGCTGGTGACAGCCTGTTATTAGTCGGCAGTGCCAGTCAAGGAGTTTGAGAGGCTGGTCAGAAGCCACGCCGTAAAGCTAGGTTTCATCTCCACAGATCATGCCAAACTATGTGCTACCATGCCCCATGCAACAACATTGCCTGTGTTTATTGCGTTGCGTATTTCCCATGGTAAATCTAAACCCTGACATGGCGATCACTGTATGATTTGGACCCTCTTCACACAAGGCCTCTGGTGTTATGAAATTGATTGAATAGGTACGCTGGGGCATAATCAGCCTGCATGTTCTGTGGGGCACAATAGCTGTTGGGGGTTTCAGAGCAATAGGGAACCCAATCGCACCACTCTCCCAATGAATAGCTGATAATGGCTTCACGGTTAACCGAAGCAAACACTGGCTCTTCTGTGGCGTGTCAATCATGACCACCTCCTGCATTCCAGGAAGGTGTCTCGTTTCAGCCTCCCTGTCCATCTCACCCTCTTTGGCGGAGAATGGTATGTGTCTACTGGCTGTTGGGGACCTCTGACCCGCTTAACAAATGCTTACTGAACAACGGAATACTGCTTAAGTGATGTGTGCGTTTGAAGATAACACTATCTGAGTGAGTACTCACCTTCCCCGAGATACTTGCTCGCTCTTCTTTTCTTTCTCTCTTTAGGATGTGTGTGTTGTGTCAGTGATCCGTTTCCTGTTGGCCTCACTGTGGCTTAGGCCTAGTTGATGAGCCTCATTGTCTGGGGACATCCGTGTTTTATGACCAGCAGTATGTTTATAAGGCTCTGCTTGGAGAGTTGCTTTCACTCAGGAGCATGAACTTTGTTTCATGTGTTGGGCTGGATCTCTTTGATAAAGGCTGTTGTGTCTGGAACACCCAGGGCTGTTCGTCAGTAGCAACTGTGAACAGGCTGTGCGATAGGGCAGGTTACATATTGGTGCCAATTAGCACTGGGCCATTCCATGGTAATGGAAAATGTTGAGACTCACATTTTAAAGTGAAAACTGTATACCAAAAAAAAAGCATTGATTTCAAAGTTTAACAAATCATACAACTCTATGCACAAGGACTACTTTTAACATTTTCCACAGGAAATTTAGCGAAAACACATTCACAGGAAGAACTGTGCAGATACAAAGTTTGGTAACGGAATAAAACTGAAGGAGATTGTACCGTAATTCTGTTGGTAAAATTTGCATCTGCACTGTTTCCAGGAAATGCTTATTTATTTTCTGTGTAAATTGTTCCAAGTAGTCATTGTGCATTGAGTTGTATGGTTTGTTAAACTTTGAAATCAGTTGTTTTTGTTTACATTTTAAAATTAGTCTCAGCGTAATTCCGTTACTGTGGTGATGGGTAGCTTAGCGATTTAAGAGCGCTGGTCCACGAACCAAAATGTGACTGGTTCAAATCTCAGAGCCGACTTGGTAAAAAAAAATCTCTTTGGGCCGTTGAACAAGGCACTCAACACTAATTCTGCTAAATGACTAAAATGTCAAAACGTAAAAAGGATCGGGCCGCAGGGTATAGCCGAGGGGATTTCTCAGAGCTTCTTCCTGGTTGCTGTTGAATCACTTGTGTAGTTTATGCATATCTGTCATGAGCTAAGAGGAGTGTGTGTTTACCTGTACATAATCATGCTGATGTCTTTCACTCCACGGACAAACCAATGTGATTATAACATTTATTTTCCTATGCGAATCTGCTTCAACAAAGTGCCCATTGACAGTTGGCTTTGCCTCAATGTTTATGGCCCATTGGTAGATAAAGCCACAGCTCCAGCCTGATTGGTTGGATTATCATTGTCATTTTGAGCTCAAACCGCAACAGTTTTGTTTAGGATCATATCTAGCTCTGGATATATGCACAACCGTCTCTCCAGGTGAGTGAGTTGAGTTTTATCTGCAGGCAGACCGAAAAATTATTTCAAAGCCGTCATGCTACAATTACACCATCGAAACATCTTTAAACGCTCTTGAGTGACATACCATCATGTTGAAACAGTTTTTCTTCAGCATATCTTGCTATTTTTGTGCTTAAAGTATCAGTGCTGTCAGTGAGGGATGAAGCAGAACATCTTGAGTATATGGTATGTTGTGAGTCAGAGTTTTGCCCTGTAACTTCATGAACTCCCCCCTTGACCTGTACTGAAGCTCTGGGGAATGGAACATGGATGTGATAAAGTGGCCTGGTTCTAGTTCATATTTTTTGCTTTCAAAACAGTTTCTGGTCAAGCCAGTCTGACTCTCACAACCAGAAGCTGTGGCATTCAGACGTCAGACGTTTGGACACACCTACTCATTCAAGGGTTTTTCTTTATTTGTACTATTTTCTACGTTGCAGAATAATAGTGAAGACATCAGAACTATGAAATAACACATGGAATCATGTAGAAACCGAAAAAGTGTAAAACAAATCAAAATATCTGTGTGGGGGTACAGGTTAGTTGAGGTAATTGGTACATGTAGGTGGGGGGTGAAGTGACTATGCATAGATAATAAACAGCAAGTAGCAGCAGTGTACAAAAGGGTGGGGGGGAGGTGTCAATGTGAATTGTCCGGTGGCGATTTTATTAATTGTTCAGCAGTGCTATGGCTTGGGGGTAGAAGCTCTTGAGGAGCCTTTTGGTTAAATCAAATCACACATCCTAGTGCTGCTACACTCCTCTGCCCGTCCTCTGGGAGCTGTATATGTTTTTGCTCCACTACTTCCTTACCTTATGCTGGGGCTGTGGTACTTTCTCTCATCCATCTGTGTTCAGTTTCCACCTCCTAAAGATACCTCTCTTCCAGCTGTAGTACGATCACAAGTTATTCTGTTCTAAAGGCCTCCCATGGACTGCAGTTCTGAATGGAGTTGTCATTCACGTCTTTGAAAGCAATGGCCAGGGAACGTTTTGAGTATCAGTGCAATAGGGTGTTATTTAATTGTACGGTAATTAGGTCAAATGTAAAGCTTTCTATACGTCTGTTCTCAAGGAATGTAAGTGTGCCATTGGGTGGAGCCTGTTGTACTCGCTCCTAAAACCTTTCCCAAACAAGGTCACATCATCACTGGAAATACCATAGGGATTGGATCATGGGCTTGGATAAGCAAGGAATTATTTTGGCAGGGTTTTGGGTTGTTGGTGGAACAAAAGGAATTTGTGAAGTTATGTTCAACTCTCTAATCCAAAGAGTGTTTCTTTTATACCCAGGCTCCTTTGCCAGCTATGTGAGTTTACAAGAACATTTGACAGGTTGACTAATTAGCAGGAGTTGTTGATTTGTTTCCGGGGATATCTTTCGCAAAATAAGTTTTAATAAGAGGGGTGGGACTAATAGAAAAGTTCCAATAGAGCTGTGTGGTGAAAGTTAGGGGAATTCCACAGGAAGTTGTAGAGGAGGAAGAATGTGCAACTACTGTTCGCCTTGTTCCATGACATGGTTACCAGGTAGGCCCCTAATAAAGGGGGAACCCAATGGTCTCTCAGCACCTCATAAAACACCCTGCTCCCACTAATGGGCTGTGGCACAGGGTTTTGTGCATGTTTTTGGAACGTTGCATAAGCGACAGCTCTCATTAATGTGCCCTCTGACTAGGTGAGGCCCAGTGAATAGCCGTCCATTGCCCTGTCAGGTTTAATCATATCACTTAAACAGACCAAGGGTATTTGAAAACTGGAGCCTTCAATCAGAATACAGTAGTCCTGGCTGCTCCTCTAATGGCCCTCTGACTGACCTGGCCTCTGCTTACTCCCCAGATCCTCTTTGCTCTTTGCACAGGTTAATGAGCTCACTTTCTGGCAAGGAATCCAGTTTTAAACGTTTTGTGACAAAACATGATCACAGGAGTATTTTTACAATCTATGCATTTCAGCAGGCCTGACAAGAAAATAGCCTGCCTAATTTGGACTCCTGTTCCGAATGTGTAGGTTTGTAGAGTGTTCTGTTCTAACCCAGGCCATAGATTTCTCTGCTGTAATTGGGTCAGTGCTCTTTAGTTAAGAGGCTATAGGAGCTCCATGTGGTAGATTATTATTGTCCAAAAAAGAATGCTCCCCTGCGCTGCCCCTCTCTCCAAGAATGCAAACCTGATTGCCCGGGGTCAATGGGCATTGATGTCTTGAGCACGTGTCTGGTGAATGAGTAACAACCCCCCCCAGCCTTTAGCACAATAGAACCACACAGTCATGGTCCCAATGGACAGTAATACGCCAGACCCTATGAATCTACCTTTTACACAGACCCCTGTTTGCACATTTTGTTTGCGTGAGAAATGACATGCTCCTCTGTCACTGCTTGGATGACGCAGTGGCTGTCTGAAGGGCCAATCATTAACTCACAATCAAAACCAGGACGTTTCAGCGATATGGGAGACTTGTTGGTTACTTAATAAGGTGTTGTTGAGGTTAATGTCCGACTGTGTTGTGAAATGTGACTGAAGGATCGGTCAACTGTTCGAATAGTAAATCCTAGCGTGACTGATCTTCCCTCTTGGTGTGTGGTTGACCAATACTTTAAACTATTTGTTAGTACCGAATTGTTTGTGTCCAATTCCCTGTGAGGCACTTCAGGATTTACTCTAAGACCTAGAGTAAAATGCCAATGCCTTCTCCTTTGAACTAAATGGGTATTTCTAAGTCGTTGTCTCCCCTCAGAGGTTAACACCTTCATGATCCAGTAGCAGATGTGGAGACAGTGATTTCCTTTCATCTGTCATTTGTTTAGGCTTAAGTTTTCCTTTTTCCATACCTGTTCCCTCCAATACCAGCCGTCACGCTAATGGTATTAACATGAACTGTTGCATGTTATTGTAACTGAAATGTCCTGCCCCTGAAATCTGATAATAGCTTATGGTTTCACACGGATACATGGGGTAGTGGTTTTCATGCCTCCCCTTTGGAAACTGCCACTTAGCCCCCCCACTGTGTTCTTGTGGAAGCTTGGGCTGCCACATTCAACTGCTGCATGCAGAGATCCCATAGAGATTCAGTGGATTGGGATTTGTCTGCTGATCACAGCTACTGTCAATCAGCAAGCTGGTGTGTGTGTGTGTGTGTTCCTGCATAAATGTATCTTGTTTGTTGGACATTCCTGTGTGCCTCGCAGCAGTGTGGGATTTGTGAGTCAGCTGTAATCAGGCCACTGCATGATTAGGCATTCAGGAGAACTGTATGTTTGGATTCATTACAGTAGAACAGAATAGTATGCAGCTGCTACCTCTGTTTCTTTCTCTCCTCTTTCTATGGGCACGGAAAGAGTTGTTTTGGAGTGTTATTCTTCGTAAAACCCTTCGCTTAATGTTTATGGATGAGCTCTTATAGATGATATGTCCACATACAGTGTCTCTAAAAGAGTTCCGGAACGTTATGTTGGTACTGCACACACAGCTAGAGAGATCCAGCACCACCACAGGCCAATGGGTTCTCTCTCCTCCCATTATGGCACCATGGTTCCCTGTCAGACTTTGTCCCCTGATAAGCGTCAGCAGAAGTAGGCTACGGTATCAGACACGGCAGCATAACAATCTAGCTAACCAAGGTGATGAATAATAAACATGCAAGTAATAGGTCTGGGCTATTTTCATTCTGCTTCACCGCGTGGATAAGCCTTGAGTAAACAGAATGACCCTAGGAGAGAGTCTTCTGGGTGTCATAGCAGCACCTAGCAGAGTGTAGGAATACGGTTGGTTGGTGATCTACAGGTGGAGGCGGTTAGGAGTGTTTGACATTCCACTGTGTGCTGCTGGGAGGACTGTGGGGGATGGGGGTCTTAAGCCTAGCTCTCCGTCTTTAAAAACGCATTCACTTTACATGCATACCCGAGGAGGCTTAAGTTGATTTGTTGGAAGCTGGCGAAATGGGAGGGATTCATAATGCTTTGAAGAAATTTAATATTTTAACTGTTGACATGTATGTTGTTAGTGTGGCTCATCTTGTTGATTTGTGGAAAATACAGCCAGGCAGGCTCACATCAAAAGAGGAACCAAATGGAAAAAGTGGTTCAGGAAAACAGCTTGAGAATGTAGCCGATAAACACTCTAAATCAAATTAAAATGTGGGTTCAAAGTGCCTGTGGATATAAAGCCTTGATCTTTAAGTTGTTGAACCAAACAAATATGAATGAATGTGTTGTAGAGGATTAAAGTAACCACATGCCATCCTACCCCTGGCTTTAAATCTAGAACCTCGTTCTGTGTGTTTGAGTGTGTCCTTCCCCTACTGATCCTGTTGTGGGTAGGAGGGTCAACTTGGCTGTGTTGAACTGATGCATTACTGGAACGCATCCCACAATGTCCACAACAGACCAGAGATTGGCTGCTACTGGCAGCATACCTACCTTCCGCCAACCCATGTGACACACGTATGCGTTCCCAGGGGGCCGAGATGGGCTTCCAACCAACACCCCAACCTCACATCTTTCCTCGCTTCCAGCAGGCCTCTGGGGCACTGGAATGCTGTCCAAATCCCAGTTTTTATGTTTGTGCTGGAAGCCTTAAAGACTCTTATGTGGATCATGCCAGCCATGTGCTAGGGTCCGGAGGAAAGCTTGGTGTCCTCCCTGAGGCTGCTAAGAGGCACGAGGTGCACAAGGCCCAAAGACAACAGAGACACGAAGCAGAACAACATGATTAGTAGTCACGCCATTGTTCCAGACCATTTGCTCCTGCTTACACCCCTCAGTGCCATCCCGTCTTAGAGAACGTTTGTGCGTTCTGTAATGCCCACGGTGACGATTAACCCAGCCAAAGGTTCAATTCTTCTGCTATCAGAAGAGATTGCTTGGTATTGTACCCGGTGGCCTTAGGTGACACGTGGCCTGGCATGAAAAGTAGACACGGTGCTCTTTAATCACATTGGCAGATGCATCAACAAACCCTGTGTCAGTGTCCCCAACCCAGAGCTGAGGAATCTTGACAATATGGATACGCCCTGTCAATAGGCATACTTTCCTCATCACACGTCCTATCAAAACAGAGCGTCCACGTAGCTACAGTATCTAGGGTCATTCTGTTTACTCAAGGCTGGTTTATTACACCCCATTGCATGTGTCTTGGCATTTTACAAGCTGTCAAGTGTATGGGTGGTGAGCCTCTATCATTGATAATCATAGCCGTTATGAAGAGGTGTTGGCATGCATGGTATCTTTCCTCAAAGTGAAAGCTCAGCGAGGAGCCGTTGTCCAAGACCACAGTGACCTGCCCACCATCGCAGTTTAAACTAAACAAAGTAGCACTTCTTTGGCCTACCCAAACATATTTGAAATGTATTTTCACTGTAGGGGATTTCCATCAAAGGACGATTGAGCTCCAACATGTTAAGTTCATCGAAGCATATCAAATTGGGTGCCAAGTGAATAAAGGCACAACCATTTTCCATCTTAAAAATTAGACATAAGTAAAGGCTTTCATTTCTGGGTAAATGGATGGAAAAGGGGTCTTAGAAACCAGAAAAGGTCTTAAACGGTATGAGAAATGCATCAAAAAGCAATGTTGACGTAAAGACTCCTTTCAAATAATATCAACACTTTATATTTAGTATTTGTTTTAAATTGTTAAGCTTCTGTAAATTAGGAAATATTGCCTTGTAATTCCATTGCCAAAAACATCTAAGATATTTTCAAATTTCTCTCCCTCATGAGAAACGGAGTATAATGAAAGTTCATAGAAGTAACAAGTAATGGTAGACCTACCAATTAGTTAGTGATTTGACTTATCATTTAAGTGATTAAAACTCCTAATTCCGTTAGCAAATTGTTACTTTTCACTTGTTAGCATTTACCAAACTAATTGCAAAGACTGGCAAATCCAGCTCAAAAAGTTATACAAGCTTGGCTAGTAGCTACCGAATGTCATTTTTGGTGAATGTAGACCATTTACAAGCGAGAGAAATTACGCACATGTACAATGTTGTGATAGATGTTTTTCTGAAGGAAGAGCAGCATGTGTACACAGCAGAACGGAGCAGATGAAAAACACTAGTGGGAAGCACAGCGGGGGGAAAAACTCATTCGGACCTCTTTGAATTCTGGCAGAAGTGAATTGCATACAAGTGTAACTTCTTCACCTCATGTGCACCGCACAACAGAGACTTGCCAATAGATATAAAACGCTATGGACTCACCAGATCACGCCTTCTCCCGTTGTGCAATTTACAAACATACACGCGACTGGCTCAACTGGTCTGGGGAACTACGGTAAGCTTCATAATGTAAACTAATGTGATGGGTGAAATGAAGAAAGCAATCTGATTTATCTCCTAACGTATTGCAGTTGACTGCAAGTATTAACTTAAAAAGTAGCTACAAATATTCACATTTATTGAAAATCGTCAAATAAATTGACGGTATAGAGAACATCCTGTGTCTTTTTCCAAATTCCCCAGTATATGGTATACCACCCAAGCCTAGTACAGATCAGGGACCCATTACTGGGTGTAAATCTACTTCACTTACAGTAGGTCAATAACCTAAACAATTGTTTTGAAACTGAAGGTGGGATGTCATTGTTTCTGCAGACATCTTTGAATCTTAATTCAGGGCAGATATTTAAGTTTTTGGAAAATGTGCTTGCATAAAAACCTGAGGGAGATTTTACCCTAATTCCATTGCAAAAATGTGCATCTACACAGTTCTTCCTCTACATTCTTTTGTGTACAATTTTCAGAGGAAGTAGTCCTTGTGTATAGTTTTATGGTTTGTTAAACTTTGAAGTCAATGTTTTTTTTGCATACATTTTAAAGTAAAAGAAACTGAGTCAAAGTGTAATTCTGTTACTGTTGAATTGCCCAGTAGCAAGCAATTCCACAGTGACAAAGGGTTATATTAAACAGCAATGTAATTCCAAACAGACACAGCATATACATGTCATTTCCTCCCTGTTTGTCTCTAGGAGTCTGTTACATCTCCAATGTAGATCATCTGCTCACTTACGTTGTAAAACTGTCCAGTGGTCAGATCAGTGCAATGAAGTCTGTTACTGCGCTGTCCCCGCCAGCACTTATCTCTTGTTAGACGTTCTCCTTCTGCACACTGATAAGTATCAGTTTGGAACAGTTTTTTTCCTCCTCTCTTTCAAAAGTACACTGTTGCATAATTAATGCAGGCTTAATTGGTGTTGCCAGTTTGCATCACCCCCTCACCTAAAACCCTGCACAAAAGTTTAAATTGAAGAGCAAGAGTCTCTGAGAGATGGCAAATGCCTCCTTTTAATCTCCTGGGTGATGACTGCACTTTCAGAGAGAATAAACCAAATGGTAATTTTCAGCAGGCTTGCCCTGCACCATGTTGCCTCCGCTCCTCTGTGGGTATGAACCTTTTGTCTGTGGAGCCCAGCGACCTCTTAAAAGATGCACGGCCAATGAAACGCTCCACTCTGGTGTGACCGATGGGATTCTCATCCCCAAAACGCCCTCATTGATTGTGGATGCCTGGTCTGGGATTCTCATCCCCAAAACGCCCTCATTGATTGTGGATGCCTGGTCTGGGATTCTCATCCCCAAAACGCCCTCATTGATTGTGGATGCCTGGTCTGGGATTCCACCCGTCCCCTTTTATGCTCCCTTTTTCCATTTCTTATTCTTCCTCTCTTTTATGCTCGGCTAGCTGCTTGAGTCCTCGCATGGTATTTATTTATTTATGTTAGGCCGGTTCCACTTTTTTGCATTCTTTCCTTTCTCTCTCTGGACTGGGGACTAGAGGTCACTCCTCTCTGGCTTATCTTGTGAAACTGCTTATTTGCATGGCAGTCCTCTAGTCTGCCCAGACCGTGTTTGTTTGTGTCCGCTGTCCAGAGAGTTGGAGATGCACCGCTCCTCCTTTTGTGTGTCCCGGGCTCATGAGTAAACATGAGGTGTGGTTCTCGTTCTTTCTTTCGCTCTCTTGCGCCGTCTTTCATTCCGTCCCCCTCCCCCCTCTTTCCTTTTCCCCTGTGGGCCAGCGGTGAAAGCTAGATGGCTGGATCCTTCTCCAGCAAGATGAAGGGGCTGGTGTTGCCTGCTCCGTCTGTCCACAGCGCTGGATTTATCTTTCCCAGCCTCTAAGTTCACACAATCCAAGTGCAAATAGTCCATGGATCAGCATTATCTAGAGAGGGAGAAAGGGACAGAGTGCCTCCAGTCAACACTCCTTTTGATGTGAATGATACAAATGCAAACAGCATGCTTCTGGGTAATGGAATTTAACTTTCAAAGGAATGCACAGGAAAAAAGTCAACCAAATTCATGCAGTGAAATGCTCGAAGGCATTTGCCAATTTAAAGTATTAATATCAGACAGATGTTTCATGACAACACTCCCCCGTTGGTTATAATAATGATATTTAAATTGAACACTTGTCTTTTTAGTTATTTATCTACCTAACTTAGTTATATACTTGTCGTTTAATGTAACGTCAGGGCATTGTGCCAAAGCAGTATAACGTAGTAGTGAATCATGGTTTCCTGTTTCTGATTCTCTCTTAAAATGTGTTAACAACTTGACAGTGGGTTATAGTGGTCAGGAGGATATTCTCTCACAGAATAACTCACTTAGTCTTCATTCTGTGAACGTTCTCCCAGTATTCCCAGTAAGTATAATTCAGATACCACCAGGAGAACGATGATCTTCACAAGGGGCTCTCCCGAAAGAGCTGATTCCAATATTTTACGAGGACATTTCCAGAAATGGACTTTAACTGCAGCAGCAGCTTTTTTATGTGGTTAGCACAGCACGTGAAATTGAATTTCCTGTTTCCTGAGCTTCGCCGTTAGCCCCCCACGCTAACACAGCAGACTTGGTAGGAAAAGCTATTTGCTCTGTGAACAACAGCCATTTAAAATCACTCTCTTTACAGTTCAGCTCTTGTACTGATGCCATGTCTCATGTTCTGTGTCATATCTGCACATCTATAATTCTCAGGTGAAAAGGGGAATAGGGAAATGCTGTTTTTTTTTCCTGATCAAACATGGACTTAACCTTTCCCACAATTCCCAGTGATCCCAATGTCTCCTCCTTGGAACCCAGACAGTGCTCTCTATGACTCATGGTCTACTCTAGTCTGCCAATGACCTAACACAATGGCCACTGTACACAAAGCCCCCTTTCTCATAGGAATGCAAAACATGCCTTAACCGTTTCCGACATAGAATATTGGGAGATTGTGTTACTCGTTAGGCATGCCATGCAAGGTGCGCTTTATTTTCCCTGAATGTTACTCCCAAAACCACGTATTGTCCTGAGCACAATGGTGTAACCACAGTAGGGGTAGTTTCTTAATCATTAAAACATATTGACTTTGAGGTGTCTTTTATCAGAGTAACTTAGCACTTTCCCCAAAATCCTCAAAATGAGGTTGTCACCGCCATCAATCCACAGTAGGTGTTCTCTAACATAATACCTAATTATTAGTATTATTGTTGTGCAAGTTTTAGTTTCCTGGAACACGTAGTGTTGACAGAAGGTGAGCGAGGGTTTTCTGAATTTTCCCTTCGCTGCTAAAAATCAGGGGGAGGAACGTAAAGTATATGTCACATTAGACACTTCAGGCAGATTGTGGAGGAGATGGCAGGCACAAAGCCTTGCAGCAGTCACATGCAGACTGTCAGGGTTTTCCTCATGTTTCCAACGGTTCCTCGCTCACCTTCTTTGCTTCTCTCTCTCTTGCTATCTCTCTTGCTCTCTCTTGCTCTCTCTCAATTCAATTCAAATAACATTCTAGTTTTCTCTTTTTTTGTTAATTCTTTCCGATGTGTCAAGTGATTATCTTTTTGTTTTCTCATGATTTGGTTGGGTCTAATTGTGTCGCTGTTCTGGGGCTCTCTGTTTCTTTGTGAATAGAGCCTCAGCTCCAGCTTGCTTAGGGGACTCTTCTCCAGGTGTATCTCTCTGTAGGTGATGGCTTTGTTTTGGAAGGTTTGGGAATCGCTTCCTTTTAGGTGGTTGTAGAATTTAACGGCTCTTTTCTGGATTTTGATCATTAGCGGGTATTGTCCTAATTCTGCTCTGCATGCATTATTTGGTGTCTTACATTGTACATAGAGGATATTTTTGCATAATTCTGTATGCAGGGTCTCAGTTTGGTGTTTCTTACTTTGTGAATTCTTGGTTCGTGAGCAGACCCCAGACCTCGCAACCATAAAGGTCAATGGGTTCGATAACTGATTCAAGTATTTTTAGCCATATCCTAATTGGTATGTCAAATGTTATGTTCCTTTCGGTGGGATAGTAGGCCCTTCTTGCCTTGTCTCTCAGCTCATTCACAGCTTTGTGGAAGTTCTTTGTGCTTTAGGGCTGCGGTGTTTAGAATTTGTATTTGTTGTCCTGGCTTAAAGCTGTATCTCTGTCTCACCCAACAGCCCTGGGGAAAGAAGTGTTTTTTTTGCCCATTTTAACCGCACATTTGTTGTTTGTGTACATGGATTTTATAATGTCGTATGTTTTTCCCCCAACACCATTTTCCATAAATTTGTACAGCAGACCCTCATGCCAAATTGAGTCAAAGGCTTCTTTTGAAATCAACAAAGCATGAGAAGACTTTGCCTTGGTTTTGGTTTGTATGTTTGTCAATTAGGGTGTGCAGGGTGAACACGTGGTCTGTCGTGCGTAAAGAGACAAATTGACATTCGCTCACTACATTATTTTCATTGAGGAAATGTACGAGACTACTGTTAATGATAATGCAGAGGATTTTCCCAAGGTTGCTGTTGATGCATATCCCACAGTAATTATTGGTCAACTTTGTCTCCACTTTTATGGTTTGGGGTGATCTCAGTCGCTCGCTCGCTCACTCTTAATCTACTTTGGAGAAGCGGAGGCAGTCATTTTACGGCAGATGAATAACTGTTGAGTTATAGGGACACTTTTAAAATGCCTGGAGGTGATGATGCTTCTTTGTTGTCACATGCCTGTAGTTTGGAGGCAGTTGGTTTCCTGTCACACTCTCTCTCTCTCCCTCTCTGTGGAGGGTTAATATCTCTGGAAAAGTTACTGGGAAAGTACAGACCTCAGTGTTCTGAACCTTTTATCTTTCACTTTGCTTCCTCTCTCCATTGGATTAATTATTGCAGTGAGATCCAGCATGCTGTCACATGCAGAGAGAGGGAGAGATGGAGGGCGAGGTTCTGCAATGGCGTGTAAGGATATAACTCCTCCTTTGCACAGTGTCTGCCACCACTTAAACAAAAACTGAGAGTTCCAGTATTAACATCAGTGCTTTAGGTTAAAATGATTATTAGTTGAAGATCAATTGGTCATGGAGGTTTGATATTTAATTTTGTGAACAGTGTATTATATAACCCTATCACAGTGTAGATATCAGATATGGTATAGCCATTACAATAATATAACTATAGGGAGGCCCGTCAGATCAATCATCCAAATACGTTGTGCTGCTACGCCGATCATTAACATTGTTTTATATCAGGGTGAATTCACACCGTCACCATCATCGGCGTAGATATAAAAGGATACAATAGGAAAAGCAGGGGTAGTTGCCTAAATCGGTGCTTGCATGACCATCACTAACACTAAGGCACCCGCTTTAAACCTGTTGGCTTCTGCTGTCCTTATCAGGTAATTAGATCTATATTGTGGAGACACACGGTTGCCAGAGTCCCATTTAATCAGATGAACATGTTATCAGGGAAACCAACTGGAAACATGTGAAACACTGCCTCCTCCCTCTCCGGTCCTTTTCCCTCCCTCTCACCCCCGAGTGGCGCTTTGAAGCAGGCAAACGGATCGCTTTGGTTCTAAAATATTCAAGGAACTGCTATCAGCTAGCTGTGATAAATGATGTGGTGCCGTGACTTGATATCTCCCCGTAATCTCGCTCTGGAGGCCTTCCCTTTCGTGTTTTGCCTATTTTTAGATGGAGTCAAAATCATGCATGCCTTAGATGTATGCCTCCAAGTGGTGTTTGAGATTTAGTTCAACTTGAGGTTTTTCCTCATTGTTTGGTTTATGCAGGCATGCATACGCATTCTGCCTTATGATTGTTTTGTGAACTCGTCATTGGTTGAACGTGGCTGCTTGCATGTCTGCAAGGCTCTGAAATCCTCACTATCCCTCTCACTCTCTTTCTCTCGCTCACTCTATCTCACTGCCTCTCTCCTTCTCCACACATCTCCCCTGATTCATTCTTGGAGACTGTTACCCAATGCATGCTTGACCTGTTGATGGATTTCCCTGGAAGTAGACCATCTGCACCCTGAACTCTCTCTCTTGCTCTCTCTCACTTCCTCTCTGTCCCCCCCCACATGCTGAACTCTCTTCTGCCGCCCCTCCCTCTGTGCCAGATAAGAAGTGATGGGGTTTGAGGTCATAGACACGGTAATGGCGGTGGCCATCTTGGTCTGTCTTCAGATCCAGAGAGCAAGGGAGAGAGGAGGTTAATTTGCCCAGACAGTAACATCCCGAGATCTTTGTGGGGGGAGCAGGGAGCCATTTCTTTATCATGAATAACAAACGTCATGCTGGGCTGCGCTCTTGGCCATTTACACTGACTGTTTGTCTCTTGTCTTTCCACGTTGGACCCTCCGGCCCCCTTGAAAACCACACTGGGTCCATTGCACATTTCTGGGGTGATCCTCTCTGAAAGGTGAGACTTTAGCAGAGGGAGGAGATGTATACTATGAATGTGACGGTAGACAAACTAACACAACAGAGATGGTACTTTACCCTCTGGGTGTTGTTTAGATAAATGAGGGAGGAAGTTGCCATGCGGCTGTCCTGTGCTGATGGTAACCAATGGAATGTGAAGAGCTTTAGACGCCTTTTATCTCACAGCCCCCTGTCCCGGAACCACACCTGGTGTGTCAACTGTCAACCACCCAAAAAGCCCACTAATTATAGAAACTGTTGGTGTGTGTATGTTCCTGGCATGATGTGATGCCTCTCGTCACTATCTCTGGGGGTGACCTCCATCTTTGTCATTTCTACTCTCTTTGTGTTCCCTCTTCCTGCGCCGCCAGGTTAAGGGGAGCGGTAAGGAGGATTTCAGTAATGGTTCTCAGGTAACACAGTGGCCATTTTTAATCTACTGTCTCATGTCTCAGTGATGGAATGGACTGGTGGGTTTATGAGCAAATTACCACCAGGGAATCGTTCTGACAGAGAGTGTGTGTGTGTGTCAGGCCTGTCATTGTTGCTCTAAGCCCGCCCGCTGTCTCTGTGCTAACTGTTTTGCCAATGGAGCAGCAGTGCAGGAATGCACTAATCACGCAACTCTGCTGCCCTGCCCAGCCCTGCCTAGCAAAGTCTGCCAGACTGCTTTTCTTTGTCAGCACTTCAAAACAAAAGTCCTCAGACCAGACCTGGGCCATTTGGCTACGTTTGCTCTCTCTGGCCCAAACAATGCTGATGCAGAGGAAGTTTCACTGTTGTCGGGAAAGTGTTTTTGTTGTTGTCTTGTTCTGCCGGGGGGGGGGGGGGGTTAATATAGGGTAAATGCAGATGGGCAACCCTGTTTTTGTGGTCCGGCGTTCCCCAGTTAACTTTTATGTAGAGGGACTAAGAATCTCATTTCTTGTGACTTTCTAAAAGGACATTCTATTCCAAAATGAATTAAAATAAATATGCTAACACTGTCAAAAATAGAATTTCCACCTTCAGAAATAAGCCCAATAAGATATTGGTAAAGTGATTTGGTAAAATGATTTTAACATATGCTTATAGTCTATTCATGGTCCATATTATCAGGTATGATACTAGCAGTAAGCATTATCACCTGTAGCCTATGTGATGCAGCATAGTGGCTAGAAATAAATAGGCTGAAGCATGGGTTTGCCCATCTGCATTTAGCCCATTGAGCTAATCATTAGCTAAATCCCAAATGTGATCTTTTAACAAGTTATCATCATATTTGATTAACTTTACATCCCAAAAGGCGTGCATATATACAGTGACTACCTGTAAGGGTAACTTGGGGTAATACGCCCCTGCCTGTACTTCTCTCAGAACCCCCCCCCCGTCCATCACAATTTGTCACTCCCAAAAAAGATTGAGGTAGGGTCTCGTTTTAGCCCAAGTTACTCTGACCCATGTTATATTCAGCCCCACACTCCCCTATATACTCATGGTGCATTGCAGAGTGGTAAGGTTCTTTACCATGCAGCTGCTAAAAAGTCTGGGTTTAAAATGGTGCCATTCGCAAAATATTTAGGAGTTGAGATATAAAGTAACAACAACAAGCTGACTAGGTAAATTGACCAACTATTCCACCTTAGGTTTGTCTGATTTGTCTATTCATTACTCATTTTGTTGCAGAGCAAAAGTAAATGTGGACTGTTCTTGCATCTTCAAAGTGCACCTCGGCAGAAATATTTTTTTCCTGTCCCACATTTTGTTGCTGTGGCGGCAATCATTTTGCCATGCCGCAGCTCCAGTGAATGAACTGCCGCGGAAACACTGGGCTGAATGGTATTCCCCCGCTCTGTACCACAGTGAAACAATGGGTCTCATTCACAATGAAAGGTGTCTCACCAGGATGGGAGTTTCTCTCCACTTTTTACAGCAGCTATGGCAGCACCACACCTTTCTTGCGGTGTTTGACTAACATTTCCAGGCTTGTCTTTCAAATGCACACAGACAAAGGAAGGAGCGCTAACTTCATGGCATTGTGGCATTCTTGTTTGATATGGCAATGGAGTAGCTTGAAGCTGGCTTGTGTGTGCCAAAGTGAAAGTTAAGCTTTTTCTGGCCTCAAATAAACAACTGTTTCACTCATGAAGCTTCACTTAAACTGTTTTATGTGACCGTAAACTGAGCTATGTGCTTCCCAACAATATTTCATCAAAGGGAGCTGCACATTCTATATGGTAGTGGGATGTTTTCAGGCTCAGAACTAGATTTTTTTTTTTTTTTTTTTTCATTTTAGTCATTTAGTAGAAGCTCTTATCCATACTGGTCCCCTGTGGGAATTGAATCCACATCCCTGGTGTTGCAAGCGCCATGCTCTACCAAGTGAGTTCTGCTGCACGTGTAACTCTCTTTTATACCAGACAAGACATGCCCAACACCAGCCTCATTATTACAGTGCCAAAGAGGTGTTTTACTCCATCTCTATGCCAAACATATTTCAAGCTGAGAGTTTAAATGTTTGATTTCTCCCCATCTGTTCTTGAGTAAAACAGCTGTTTTGATGTTTTGGCGTCAGAATTCAGGCATTTACTAAGTTTCCTGTGTTTTCTCTACTCTCCCTTGGAATATTGTGATTGATTTTAAAATAGAAAACATTTCTAATACAATGATAATGATAATCAAGATGGTGCCGATAGACATGGAAGCCCGGTTTCTGGCTCCTAAGCAACTTTGCACAAGCATTTCGCTACACTCGCAATAGTATCTGCAAAATATGTGTGTGTGTGACCAATAAAATTTGACATTCAGAATTCTACAAACACAACTTGGTTCAGAACCCAGTCTCTGCCTGCCTCACTGGTGAATAACTCTTCCTACAAAGTCCTTAAGGCCCTTTATTCATATTTGCTCTTCATGCAGATCGATGTAACTGACATTTGATACGTGTAGACCTAAAGTCTTTATGCAAATACGCGTCATTCATTCACTTCCTCCTTCCTTATTGAAGCCAAATAAGTAGCATTACTCATGTATGTCATCATTGTCATGTTTGACAGGAAACCTATGAAGCACGGCCCAGAGGTATTTTTTTTTAAGCTGGCAAGTTTTCAAACTATTCAGTTACTGTGTGAGGATATGTATTGACTATTTTAGAGAGAGTGTTTCATGGTAAGACTGGTCCAGACTTTTACCTTTTTATATATATATATATATATATATATATATATATATATATATTTTAAACATGACAGAATGAGAATCTGATAAACATTTGCGGAAAACCAGCCTGTTTTTGTTTTCCACACTCTTATCAGCTCTGCTCGACACTGTCTGTCTGTTAGTTTACTTTGGGAGGAAAACAACCTAGTCATTCGACAAGTATTTCCGGTTTATGGCGGTATTTGTTGTACACCATTTTAGATAATGTTCGCTAAATATGGCTAAGTTAGATTTATGTTTTTGTTCTGTGTCTTCCATGGAAGCTGAGCAACACCGGCACATCTCTGAACCAGAAGAAAAGGGGTATGGAGACAACGGGGCCTGACGGGCATAAAAAATGTACTAATGCAATACATTCTCATTGAAGCCCTGGAGAAACATGAGGAAGGTTGCATGTTCTCCTTTTTCAAATAAAAATCATGTTTTAACATTCCTGTGTATCTGTAGCATTTGCTGTATGAAAAATAGTCTTCTCTTCCGACCTGTAGTGGGTATCGCCACACTGACCAAACCAGCAATGTCAACCCGATCATTGAAGGTCTTTTAACTTCCAGTGAAGAAACCCTTATTTACCATCTTTCATTTATTGTAATGACCAGAATAGCATTTTATGGATCTTCACTGGAGTCATAAACTCAGGAACTCTGCAACATCAGGTGTAGTTCACACGAGCCGGTGAGTTCCACTGCCTTGGCGTGACACCCTCTCACTTCAACGGAAATCCAGATCTCTCTGAAGTGTCTCCAGAAGAACAATGCCCTGGAAGCCATCAACCCATCCTGGATAATAGTCTTATGTGACACTGTTGTAAAAAATCAGCCATTGAACCAGTTTCTCCCCACGTTCTCTCTCCCACTTAGTCTCTCTTTCAAACTCCACCCCCCTCTCTCTTTCTTTCTTGCTCTCTCTATCCCCCTCTCTTTCTCTCTCACTCGCTCTTTCCCTCTCGCTCTCTCCGTCATAGTCTCCTCAGTTCTCTCTTTCCCCCCTCTGTCTTCATCTCCTCAGTTCACACTCTCATTGTTTTTACAGCCCCTTTCGCCCCCTCTAGGCATTGAAAAATTGTCAGTGTGTTCTGTCTGTATGATAAGTAGATGTCACAAGTCGGGGTATGCCAGTCAAAACAGAGTGTCTAGGGATTTCCTTGACTTGCTCTGAGCCACTCACACACTGATCAAAGCACAATGTCTCAAACATTGTACCCAGTCACCCTCCTGGGCTCCTTCTTAGGTACTTTACATTGCTATATAGTATCATAGTCCTGCCATGTTGGCCTTACACGTGTTAGGTAATGCTAGTCTCCTTTGTGTTGAGTAGTTTAGTGCATTCCCTTGTGAAGCTGCAGGTGTGAAAGGGTGTTGGCTTAACATGTTCTGACTGGATTGTGTATTGGAAGGTTAGGGACTGGGAGAGACCGCTCTGGGGGACATGCGAGAGAGAATGAGTGTGGAAGAGAAGTGTTATTGAAGCCATGTGCTGTTAAAACCTAGTGCTTATGGGGATCTTCTACAAAGGGCAAATAGTTTAAATGGCTCAAATAACTTCTGATATCAGAGTTGATGGAATTTAATTATGCTCTTTTCTACACTTCACAGAGGATTTGAAGTTCTTAGACTTGGGTTTCAATTTCAAATTGCTTATCGGCCCTGAAACAACAGCCACATTTTTTGCTCAACATCAAAGCACACATTTTAATTCCAGGTTAATTTAAGCTAAACAGTGGTGGTCGAAGTTGCTAAATGGTAAAATAGCCTTTTTGATATTGTGATTATCAGCTAATCGTCTGAGTGGGTGGTCTTGCCCTCTCAGGGCCTGGAGTTGATGACTAAAACAAGTTGATTTGAACCTGTAGTCTGTAATTCACGCTGATGATTCTCACTCTCATTACCTCACTCAGTGTGGCCATGGCTCTGTTCTCACTCTCATTACCTCACTCAGTGTGGCCATGGCTCTGTTCTCACTCTCATTACCTCACTCAGTGTGGCCATGGCTCTGTTCTCACTCTCATTACCTCACTCAGTGTGGCCACGGCTCTGTTCTCACTCTCATTACCTCACTCAGTGTGGCCACGGCTCTGTTCTCACTCTCATTACCTCACTCAGTGTGGCCACGGCTCTGTTCTCACTCTCATTACCTCACTCAGTGTGGCCACGGCTCTGTTCTCACTCAAAGGCGTAGAGGTGGCAGTGCGTCCCTTAGCCAGACTTGGTTTAACACTGTGGACTGCCAGAGCTGGTAGCGGGGGTGGTGGTGTTAGGCCAGCCAGCTTGTCCCGGAAAGCAGGGTAAACTGGCATTAGAGCGCTGGTTCATACTTTATAGCTCAGTAGTGCTGTGAAGTGCTTTATCAGCCTATGGCATTGTTTGTTTTTTATGCCCAGTGTAGCAAATCCCTGTCTGTCTCCATGTGCAGTGGACATCATCATGTCTACTGCACATGGACTGCACAAGTTCTTCCGGAACTTCCGGCGCCGACTGAGATGGCCGCCTCGCTTCGCGTTCCTAGGAAACTATGCAGTTTTTTGTTTTTTTACGTGTTATTTCTTACATTAGTACCCCAGGTTATCTTAGGTTTCATTACATACAGTCGAGAAGAACTACTGAATATAAGATCAGCGCCAACTCACCATCAGTACGACCAAGAATATGTTTTCCGCGACGCGGATCCGGTGTTCTGCCTTACAAACAGGACAACGGAATGGATCGCATGCAGCGACCCAAGGAAACGACTCCGAAAAAGAGGGAAACGAGGCGGTGTTCTGGTCAGACTCCGAAAAAGGGCACATCGCGCACCACTCCCCAGCATTCTTCTTGCCAATGTCCAGTCTCTTGACAACAAGGTTGACGAAATCCGAGCAAGGGTAGCATTCCAGAGGGACATCAGAGACTGCAACGTTCTCTGCTTCACAGAAACATGGCTTACTGGGAAGACGCTATCCGAGGCGGTGCAGCCAACGGGTTTCTCCACGCATCGCGCCGACAGAAACAAACATCTTTCTGGTAAGAAGAGTGGCGGGGGCGTATGCCTCATGACTAACGAGACATGGTGTGATGAAGGAAACATACAGGAACTCAAATCCTTCTGTTCACCTGATTTAGAATTCCTCACAATCAAATGTAGACCGCATTATCTTCCAAGAGAATTCTCCTCGATTATAATCACAGCCGTATATATCCCCCCCAAGCAGACACATCGATGGCTCTGAACAAACTTTATTTAACTCTTTGCAAACTGGAAACCATTTATCCGGAGGCTGCATTCATTGTAGCTGGGGATTTTAACAAAGCTAATCTGAAAACAAGACTCCTAAATTTTACCAGCATATCGATTGCGCAACCAGGGGTGGTAAAACCTTGGATCATTGTTACTCTAACTTCCGCGACGCATATAAGGCCCTGCCCCGCCCCCTTTCGGAAAAGCTGACCACGACTCCATTTTGCTGATCCCTGCCTACAGGCAGAAACTAAAACAAGAGGCTCCCACGCTGAGGTCTGTCCAACGCTGGTCAGACCAAGCTGACTCCACACTCCAAGACTGCTTCCATCACGTGGACTGGGACATGTTTCGTATTGCGTCAGATGGAAATATTGACGAATACGCTGATTCGGTGTGCGAGTTCATTAGAACGTGCGTCGAAGATGTCGTTCCCATAGCAACGATAAAAACATTCCCAAACCAGAAACCGTGGATTGATGGCAGCATTCGCGTGAAACTGAAAGCACGAACCACTGCTTTTAATCAGGGCAAGGTGTCTGGTAATATGTCCGAATATAAACAATGCAGCTATTCCCTCCGCAAGGCTATTAAACAAGCTAAGCGTCAGTACAGAGACAAAGTGGAATCTCAATTCAATGGCTCAGACACAAGAGGCATGTGGCAGGGTCTACAGTCAATCACGGACTACAAGAAGAAACCCAGCCCAGTCACGGACCAGGATGTCTTGCTCCCAGGCAGACTAAATCACTTTTTTGCCCGCTTTGAGGACAATACAGTGCCACTGACACTGCCTGCAACGAAAACATGCGGTCTCTCCTTCACTGCAGCTGAGGTGAGTAAGACATTTAAACGTGTTAACCCTCGCAAGGCTGCAGGCCCAGACGGCATCCCCAGCCGCGCCCTCAGAGCATGCGCAGACCAGCTGGCCGGTGTGTTTACGGACATATTCAATCAATCCCTATACCAGTCTGCTGTTCCCACATGCTTCAAGAGGGCCACCATTGTTCCTGTTCCCAAGAAAGCTAAGGTAACTGAGCTAAACGACTACCGCCCCGTAGCACTCACCTCCGTCATCATGAAGTGCTTTGAGAGACTAGTCAAGGACCATATCACCTCCACCCTACCTGACACCCTAGACCCACTCCAATTTGCTTACCGCCCAAATAGGTCCACAGACGATGCAATCTCAACCACACTGCACACTGCCCTAACCCACCTGGACAAGAGGAATACCTATGTGAGAATGCTGTTCATCGACTACAGCTCGGCATTCAATACCATAGTACCCTCCAAGCTCGTCATCAAGCTCGAGACCCTGGGTCTCGACCCCGCCCTGTGCAACTGGGTACTGGACTTCCTGACGGGCCGCCCACAGGTGGTGAGGGTAGGCAACAACATCTCCTCCCCGCTGATCCTCAACACGGGGCCCCACAAGGGTGCGTTCTGAGCCCTCTCCTGTACTCCCTGTTCACCCACGACTGCGTGGCCATGCATGCCTCCAACTCAATCATCAAGTTTGCGGACGACACAACAGTGGTAGGCTTGATTACCAACAACGACGAGACGGCCTACAGGGAGGAGGTGAGGGCCCTCGGAGTGTGGTGTCAGGAAAATAACCTCACACTCAACGTCAACAAAACTAAGGAGATGATTGTGGACTTCAGGAAACAGCAGAGGAACACCCCCTATCCACATCGATGGATCAGTAGTGGAGAGGGTAGCAAGTTTTAAGTTCCTCGGCATACACATCACAGACAAACTGAATTGGTCCACTCACACTGACAGCGTCGTGAAGAAGGCGCAGCAGCGCTTCTTCAACCTCAGGAGGCTGAAGAAATTCGGCTTGTCACCAAAAGCACTCACAAACTTCTACAGATGCACAATCGAGAGCATCCTGGCGGGCTGTATCACCGCCTGGTACGGCAACTGCTCCGCCCTCAACCGTAAGGCTCTCCAGAGGGTAGTGAGGTCTGCACAACGCATCACCGGGGGCAAACTACCTGCCCTCCAGGACACCTACACCACCCGATGTTACAGAAAGGCCATAAAGATCATCAAGGACATCAACCACCCGAACCACTGCCTGTTCACCCCGCTATCATCCAGAAGGCGAGGTCAGTACAGGTGCATCAAAGCTGGGACCGAGAGACTGAAAAACAGCTTCTATCTCAAGGCCATCAGACTGTTAAACAGCAATCACTAACATTGAGTGGCTGCTGCCAACACACTGTCATTGACACTGACCCAACTCCAGCCACTTTAATAATGGGAATTGATGGGAAATGATGTAAATATATCACTAGCCACTTTAAACAATGCTACCTTATATAATGTTACTTACCCTACATTATTCATCTCATATGCATATGTATATACTGTACTCTAGATCATCGACTGCATTCTTATGTCACTAGCCACTTTAACTATGCCACTTTGTTTACTTTGTCTACATACTCATCTCATATGTATATACTGTACTCGATACCATCTACTGTATGCTGCTCTGTACCATCACTCATTCATATATCCTTATGTACATATTCCTTATCCCCTTACACTGTGTATAAGACAGTAGTTTTGGAATTGTTAGTTAGATTACTTGTTGGTTATCACTGCATTGTCGGAACTAGAAGCACAAGCATTTCGCTACACTCGCATTAACATCTGCTAACCATGTGTATGTGACAAATAAAATTTGATTTGATGCCAATGAATCTCTACCCTTTTGCATGACTCTCCTCTCTTCCCATAGTGCTTGTGGATTTGCAGTGCATGCTGGGACTTGTGGTAAGCTTCATTGGCCAACTGGGGTATTTTGATATTACTCCAATCAAAGTGTACCTGTGGTCTGCAGATTGTATTTTAACACTGTTTTTATGGGCTGAACTGAAGATGAGGTTTAGTAGCTCTAGAGATGTACAGTAGGACTGAGGAAATCAGATGGCTGTTTATCTCTCCAGTGTACTTATACCCTTTAGGGGTCTGGCAGGAATGGGCTGGGTAGTTGCCCTGCAGGGAAAATAGTTCCTCTACAAAAGAAAGGGACCATTAGACACAATAATGCAGAGCATAATCAAAACTTAATCAGTATGGAGCACAAACTGGTATGAAACACGATGGTAAACCAACTGCGAGAGCCTACTTGCTTTGATTTATTACAGCATTCTGTTAGACCCAATTGAGATTACATAAGAGAATCACACAGGCAAAGGCTTCTCCCTCCAGCTCCTATCCACCTACATGTGATTCCACCCACAGTAGGCTACATGGAAGAGATGGCCTCTAGTGCTGCTATAGCACACTGTTCAGTCCAAAGTACTCAACCTAGAAACAAATAGTATGTTTATTAGAGAAAGAGTTCAGACAGAAGCCTCATCTGCTGTGACCCAGCCTCGGGAGAGTTGCATTACCCAGCTTGTCCTGATTCAGGAAGCACACAAAGAGAGAGCGATATCAAGAAAATGTTTTTGTTTTTCCTTCATATCTGACGTTCTTGTGCTTGAATGCCACCCTTGGCAAAAAAAGACAGGGAATGCTGGTCCCTGGCCGGGAGGCACAGACAGTGAGAGAGGAGAGGAAGTACAGAATGCCTGAATACTCACTCTTATTTTTTTTCTTTCCTTTTCCTTGCAACCATAGGAAGAAAGAATAAACCTGGCCCTGAAATAAGTGGGATGTCTGTGGGTGTTTTGTGTGGGGTCTCTCTCAAAGCACTCTGCAATTTTCTTGCTTTTAGAACACTGTTCTGTTCAGGTTTTGTCTGTCATTCTCACCAATCCCATACTTCCTAGTCCTCAAAATGAGAAGTAAAATACATAGTTGGTTTGGATCTCCTGTCCTGTGGTTCTAACCAATAACAGGCCTAGAACCCCAATCAGTCTTCAGCTCATGTCTCCCCGTTGTCCACCACAGCGTCAACCATAGCCCATAGAAGATATTTGGCCGGTGGCCCCACAAATTTAATCACTCAACCAGACTATTTTCATGTTTGGGAGCTGTTAGGAATCTGGTTTATTTTCTTAAGTCTGCTACTCATCCCTCGCTATGGCTGGGAGTGCAGACAGCTCAAAGTAAAACCCTCCGCAACCCGATGAGTTTCGCACTGGCCGCCACTACTGGGAGGATCCGCACTCAGTTCATTTACATTCCTCTGATATTGGGACTCACTTCAGAGACTCCATTACATTTTCCCCAGAACACCAGTCATCTGCAGACACACACACACACTGGGCCCCAGTTTTGGGATTCATTAAGTCCATATTTTACCTTCTGTGTGTTTATACAATGGGCTTAAAGTTAACGCTGTTATTACAGTATATAAGTCACAAAGGAGTCTTTGTTACACATCTCTGATATACCCCAAAGCCATACTACTTTGATTATCCCATTAACATTTGTTATACCTTAGTTTTAATGCAGAGAGTGAATTTTAGACTTGTACATGGGCCCCGAGAGACTAGTCTCTGGGCCTTCTGCCCTCATTGGACCAACCCCAGCTAGAACCAATCAGAATGGCAATGTAGCGGCTGTCCTCCGCATGTCACTCTTCACCCACTGCGCTGCCTGGTGATTATGACCTGCCTTGGACGCTGTGATTCTTGGACTTTGAGATATGTGTGGGTTATTCGATCCACAAGAAACATATGTACAAGTGTACACAGTGCATTCTCTCGGTTTTGCGTTGTTAAATGGTACCAAATGTGTGCGGAATGTGTTGACGTTGTTAGGTTTTCCAGTCACAAGGCCTGTGAGGAACCCGGGAGCCTGTGTTGCGGCATTGCACTGTGTGATTTTTATCCAGCCTTTACATGGGAGCACCGCTCGGCTCGTTAGTTCCTCATTAGTTAATGCCCAGGAATTCAGGGAGCTTCTCTGTCTTGCTGAAAAATAAACTCTTCAGCTGAGCTCTTTTTGTAGAAAACGTCTGTTTTTCCGAGCCCCCTGTTCCCAGCTTCCCTTTTGGTCCCCCTCTCAAGAACCCTTGGAGGAAATGAAGGTAGGAATGAGCTTTGTGCTTTGAATGGACTTGGCTGGGGGAATAAGAGGTACGTCTTCAGTGTTCTCCTGTTTTTCTTTTTCTTCCAGAGGGCTGTCAATCAAAGATACAGTAGTCCCCCAGAGTTCTCACAGCCGTACGGTAGGTAGTTAGGTTAATGTAGGAGTTCAGTCAGCCTTGTGTGTTTTGGAGGGGCTGTTCTTATGCGCTTAACTTCTTGAAGCTACCCATCCTTTAAGCAGGATCATTTTCATCAGCAACTGCTGAATAGCATAGTGCCTCAGTCAAATAATTTTACAAAAAATATTAATATTCATGAAATTACAAGTGCAATATTGCAAAACACAGCTTAGCCTTTTGTTAGTCCACCTGTCGTCTCAGATTTTGAAATTATGCTTTACAGCGAAAGCAATCCAAGCGTTTAAGTTTATCGATCGCATGACAAAACATTAAGTACACTTAGCATCAGGTAGCTTGGTCACGAAAATCAGAAAAGCAATGAAATTAATCGTTTACCTTTGATCTTCGGATGTTTTCCACTCACGAGACTCCCAGTTACACAACTTTTGTTCCATAAAGATTATTTTTATATCCAAAATACCTCCGTTTGTTTGTCGCGTTATGTTCAGAAATCCACAGGAAGGAGCGGTCACGACAACGCAGACCAATTCCAAATAATATCCGTAAAGTCCATAAACATGTCAAACGTTTTTTTATTAGAGGGAAAAGCAATACCTATCCAAACTCTGTTGCGCGAGCAAAACTCATGTGACCACTTGACGCAATGTTATCGTTCTGGCTCATTTTTCAAAATAAAAGCGTGAAACTGTCTGAAGACTGACACCTTGAGAAAGCGATAGGAAAATGAATCTGATTGATATCCCTTTAAATGGAGCAATGGGAACATGGAGTTTTCAAAATAGAAGCCACTTCCTGGTTTGAGTTCTCAGGGTTTCGCCTGCAATATTGTTCTGTTATACTCAGACAATATTTTGACAGTTTTGGAAACTTTAGTGTTTTCTATCCTAATCTGTCAATTATATGCATATTCTAGCATCTGGTCCTGAGAAATAGGCCATTTACTTTGGGAACGTTATTTTGACCAATCATAAAAATAGTGACCCCTAGCTTCAAGAGGTTATTAACACTGGACTTAACCTCAATCGGGAATTCTTCATGTGGGGCTACCCATGCAGGGACTAGGGTCATGCACATTTTTTGTTTGGGCCATTGGGCTTTTATACACATTCCTTTTCAAATGCTTTGTTTGGGAGAAGTGCATTAACATAGTTCTCTAAATGGAAAATGACTAATACACACTAATGTCAATTGTATCAACCGCAAAATTGTTAGTCAACCCAGGAGGAGCATGTCCGTCAATTTGATGCCAAACCAACTTTGCACCAAGCTCCTCAAGCTTATAAATTGCCATTGTCGTTAAATCCCTTCAAACGTCCCCCCCAAGGAAATGCCATATTTTGTGAGTGATCGCCTTTATGTAAACTGTGTACCGTGCATCTGCACAAATGAGGATTTCTGTAAATAAATGGTGGTTGATGGTGCAGATGGATTGATATTTTGAGTGGAAACCCTTCATGGATCTGAGGGTGGCTGGCATTTTTCCTTCCATGTATTGAGCGGCTTATAGCACTGCCTCATGTGTTTGACTAACAGATGATCCCGTGTACAAATGGGAGATGACGCGGTATACTCTGTGTGGCATTTCATTTTAGAACCTAGCCTAATTAAACATTCGCTCCATCTTTTGATTCCTTCAAATTAAAGTGGGATGATACAAAAGCTAAGAAGAACATGAGCATGAATGACAAAGCTATTAAGAAAAGAGGAGGACAGTTTGTTTCCCAAGGCTCGGTAATCCCATTACTACATTTGATTCTTGGAGTCAGTCTTAATGTGTTTTTTTTTCTCTCATTTTGAGAACAAGGAGCTCCATGTGAAATAATTGAATTGTGACCTACTCTGGATCAGTGCCCTGCGCTGGTTGCCAGAGGTATGTTTTGTTGCTATAAGACATTATCTCCTTAATTAGTTTGTTGTTGTATTGCCGAAATTGCTTTTAAACAGGCCAGTCCCCTTAATGAGATGGAGGGAAAATATCCTGAGGAGGAAATCAAGTCTTCAGTGCCATACTTTTCTAATGGCCCAAACTAAAAAGAGTCCTGCCTTGGAGCTGTTGGAACTAGGCTACACAGCAATACCCCACCACTCTAGTATTCCGGAGAGTGAAACCACATTGGAGGAAGTTTGTGTGTGGTATTTGATTGAATGATGAATACCCCTTCAAACTCAACCTCTAATGTGAAGTGAAGGATGACGCGGGAAATAGAAAGGGACAACATGTTCTCCCACTATTCAATGTCCTCAGTTTCCCCTCAATAAGTGTGGGTTGTGCTATCACACTACTTTGAAATTGCCCTGGGTGCCAGACCAGACTATTTCTGTGTTCAACAATGCCATATCATTACAAGACCAAAAAAAGTTAGCTTAAGCAGAAAATGAAACTGGTGGGCCTGGCAAAGAGTATGAGAGCGGTAGAAACTATGCATTTAACATCAGATTGTTCTGATTTAAATATATACTGCACTCTGTCCAGCTCAATGCTCCCTACATGTATTTGAGGTCATTGTGTTTCTAGGAGACCTGTTGGAAGTGTGTTTTTATTGATTTAATTTCACCTTTATTTAACCAAGTAGGCTAGTTGAGAACAAGTTCTCATTTACAACTGTGACCTGGTCAAGAATAAAGCAAAGCAGTTTGACACGTACAACAAGACAGAGTTACACATGGAATAAACAAACATACAGTAGAAAAAAATCTATATACAGTGTGTGCAAATGAGGTAAGGTAAGGGAGGTACGGCAATAAATAGGCCATGGTGGCGAAGTAATTACAATATACCTATTAAACACTGGTGCGTTTTCAAGTGCACAATATGAATGTGCAAGTAGAGATACTGGGGTGCAAAGGAGCAAGATGGGTAGATAAATAAATACAGTATGGGGATGAGGTAGTTGGATGAGCTATATTACAGATGGGCTATGTGCAGTGATCTGTGAGCTGCTCTGACAGTTGGTGAGGGAGATATGAGTCTCCAGCTTCAGTGATTTTTGCAGTTTGTTCCAGTCATTGGAGGCAGGGAACTGGAAGGAAAGGCTGCCAAAGGAGGAATTGGCTTTGGGAGTGACTAGTGAGATATACCTGCTGGAGCGTGTGCCACGGGTGGGTGCTGCTATGGTGACCAGTGAGCTGAGATAAGGCGGGGCTTTTCCTAGCAGAGATTTGTAGATGACCTGGAGCCAGTGGGTTTGGCGACTAGTATGAAGCGAGGGCCAGCCAACGAGAACATACAGGTCGCAATGGTGGGTAGTATATGGGGCTTTGGTGACAAAACGGATGGCACTGTGATAGACTGCATCCAATTTGTTGAGTAGAGTATTGGAGGCTAATTTCTAAATGACATCGCCGAAGTCGAGGGTCAGTATGATGGTCAGTTTTATGAGGGTATGTTTTAGAGGTTGACCGATTTTAATTAGGGTTGATTTCAAGTTTGCATAACAATCGGAAATCTGTATTTCTGATTTAAATGTTGTTTTTTTATACTTTTTATTTAACTAGGCAAGTCAGTTAAGAACACATTCTTATTTTCAATGACGGCCTAGGAACGATGGGTTAACTGCCTTGTTCAGGGGCAGAACGACAGATTTTCACCTTGTCAGCTCAGGGGATCCAATCTTGCAACCTTACAGTCCAACACTCTAACCACATGCACTCCACGAGGAGCCCGCCTGGCTACTGCGTGAATGGAGTAGAATCCAAGGTAAGTTGCTAGCTAGCATTAAACTTATCTTATAAAAACCAATCAATCATATTCACTAGTTATAACTACTAATCCAGGTTAGCAGGCAATATTAACCAGGTGAAATGGTCGAATTTCTCTTGCATTCATTGCACGCAGAGTCGGGGGATATGCAACAGTTTGTGCTGCCAGGCTCATTGCGAACTAATTTTCCAGAATTTTATGTAATTATGACATAACATTGAAGGTTGTGCAATGTAACAAGAATATTTAGATTTAGGGATGCCACCCGTTAGATTAAAATACAGAACGGTTCCGTATTTCACTGAAATAATAGACGTTTTGTTTTCGAAATTATAGTTTCCCGATTCGACCATTTTAATGACCAAAGGCTCGTATTTCTGTGTGTTATTATGTTATAATTAAGTCTGATTTGAAAGAGCAGTCTGACTGAGCAGCAGCAGGCTCGTAATCATTCATTCAAAACACACTTTTGTGCGTTTTGCCAGCAGCTCTTCACAAGCACAGCGCTGTTTATGGCTTCAAGCCTATCAGCCTAATGGCTGGTGTAACCAATGTGAAATGGCTAGCTAGTTAGCTGGGTGTGCGCTAATAGCGTTTCAAACATCACTCGCTCTGACACTTGGAGTAGTTATTCCCCTTGCGCTGCAAGGGCCGCGGCTTTTGTGGAGCTATGGGTAACGCTGCTTCGGGGGTGGCTGTTGTCGATGTGTTCCTGGTTCGAGCCCAGGTAGGGGCGAGGAGAGGGACGGAAGCTATACTGTTACACTGGCAATACTATAGTGCCTATAAGAACATCCAATAATCAAAGGTATATGAAATCCAAATGGTAAAGAGAGAAATAGTCCTATAATACTATATTAACTACAACCTAAAACCTCTTACCTTGGTATATTGAAGTCTCATGTTAAAAGGAACCACCAACTCTCATGTTCTGAGCAAGGAACTTAAACGTTAGCTTTTTTTACATGGAACATATTGCACTTTTACTTTCTTCTGCCTTATTTAAACCAAATTGAACATGTTTCATTATTTATTTGAGGCTAAATTGATTTTATTGATGTATTATATTAAGTTAAAATAAGTGTTCATTCAGTATTGTTGTAATTGTCATTATTACAAATAAATCAAAATTGGCCGATGTTTAAAAAAATAAAAATTAATCGGTATCGGCCTTTTTGGTCATCCAATAATCGGTATCGGAGTTGAAAAATCATAATCGGTCGACCTCTAGTATGTTTTGCAGCATGAGTGAAGGATGTTTTGTTGTGAAATAGGAAGCCGATTCTAAATTTAATTATGGATTGGAGATGCTTGATGTGAGTCTGGAAGGAGAGTTTACAGTCTAACCAGACACCTAGGTATTTGTAGTTGTCCATATATTCTAAATCAGAACCGTCCAGAGTAGTGATGCTGGACGGGCAGCGATCGGTTGAATAGCATGCATTTAGTTTTACTTGCATTTAAGAGCAGTTGGAGGCAGCGGAAGGAGAGTTTTATGGCATTGAAGCTCGTCTGGAGGTTAGTTAACACCCCTTCTTTTGACATGCTAGAAGTATACAGAATGGTGTCGTCTGCGTAGAGGTGGATCAGAGACTCACCAGCAGCAAGAGCGACATCATTGATGTATACAGAGAAGAGAGTCGACCCAAGAATTGAACCCCGTGGCACCTCCATAGACTGCCAGAGGTCCAGACAACATACCCTCCGATTTGACACACTGAACTCTATCAGAGAAGTAGTTGGTGAACCAGGCGAGGCAGTCATTTGAGAAACCAGGGCTGTTTAGTCTGCTGATAAGAATATGGTGATTGACAGAGTCGAAAGCCTTGGCCAGGTCGATGAATACGGCTACACGGTAATGTCTCTAATCGATGGTGGTTATGATATCGTTTAGGACCTTGAGCGTGGCTGAGGTACACCCATGACCAGCTCTGAAACCAGATTGCATAGTGTAGAAGGTACGGTGGGATTCGAAATGGTTGGTGATCTGTTTAACTTGGCTTTCGAAGACCTTAAGGCAGGGTAGGATAGATATACATCTGTAGCAGTTTGGGTCTATAGTGTCTCCCCCTTTGAAGAGGGGGATGATTGCGGCAGCTTTTCAATCTTTGGGAATCTCAGACGATACGAAAGAAGTTGAACAGGCTAGGAATAGGGGTTCATATTGTCTTGCCCGGCTGATTTGTAGGGGTCCAGATTTTGCAATTATTTTAGAACATCAGTTATTTGGGTGAAGGAGAAATGGGTAAGCTTGGGCGATTCGATGCTAATGCAGTACGCCACAGGATGTTTTTGTGCTGGTAAAGGGCAGTCCGGTCTGGAGTGAACCAAGGGGTATATCTGTTCCTGGTTCTAAATATTGTGAATGGAGCATGCTTATTTAAGGTGGCAAGGAAGGCACTTTTAAAGAATAACCAAGCATCCTCTACTGACGGGATGAGGTCAGTATCATTCCAGGATACCCCGGCCAGGTCGATTAGAAAAGCCTGTTCGTTGAAGCGTTTTAAGGAACGTTCGGCAGTGATGATGGGTGGTTGTTTGACTGCAGACCCATTACGGATGCAGGCAATGAGGCAGTGATTGCTGAGATCTTGGTTGAAAACAGCAGAGGTGTATTTGCAGGGCAGGTTAGTTAGGATGATATCTATGAGGGTGCCTGTGTTTATGGATTTGGGGTTGTACCTGGTAGGTTCATTAATAAATTGTGTGAGATTGAAGGCATCAAGCTTAGATTGTAGGATGGCCGGGGTGTTAAACATGTCCCAGTTTAGGTCACCTAGCAGCACGAGCCCTGAAGATAGATGGGGGACAATCAATTCACAATTGTTTGGGTACAGACCTGGATAGTAAGACAGAACTCTGCAGGCTATCTCTACAGTAGATTGCAACTCCGCCCCCTTTGGCAGTTCTATCTTGCCGGAAAATGTTATACTGGAATGGAAATAGAAGTGGTGTGGAAATTTCAGGGTTTTTGGTGGTCTTCCTAAGCCAGGATTCAGACACGGCTAAGACATCCAGGTTGGTAGAGTGTGCTAAAGCAGTGAATAAAACAAACTTAGGGAACAGGCTTCTAATGTTAACATGCATGAAGCCAAAGCTTTTACAGTTACAGAAGTCAACAAATGAGAGCACCTGGGGAATTGGAGTGGAGCTAGGCACTGCAGGTCCTGGATTAACCTCTACATCACCAGAGGAAAGTAGGATAAGGGTACGGCTAAAGGCTATAAAAACTGTCCGTATTCAGGGGACGTCGCGATGAAGGAGCCTGTTGGAAAAATAATCCTCGGGCAAATTACGTTGGTAGTCCAGTCGTGATGGATAAGCAGGGCTTCATGTGGTAAAAGGGGCCCAGGCTGATTTGGCAAAATAAGAATAGTGGCACGAGAAATTAGCCGATGGACCTATTAGCGAACAGTCCGATATGCTATAGACAGCTACCAGGCCGCGGCTAGCAGATGGGCCTTCAGGGGACGTCGCGACGAAGGAGCCAGTTGCGCAACCCCCTCGAGCAGATTACGTCGGTAGTCCAATTGTGAAGAATCGGCAGGGTTCCGTACCCCGTACCTGCAATAAAGGGGCCCAGGAGTGGTTGATGGACCTCTTCAGCTAGCCTGGAGATGGCATGGGCTAGCTCCAGGCTAATTGGTGCTTGCTTCGGGACAGAGACATTAGCCAGGAGTAGTCACTCAGATTGCAGCTAGCTAGCTGAGATGATCCAAGTGAGAAGGTTCAGCTTGCGGTAGGAATCCGGGGATATGGAGAGAGAAATAGGTCCGGTATGCTCTGGTTTGAATCGCATTGTACAGACTAGCAAGAGCTCTCTGAGCTAAAGGTAGATAGCTGATGACCGCTAGCAGTGGTTAGCTGACTACTAGCTAGTAGCTAGTTATCTGGCTAGCTTCAGTTGAGGGATTCAGAGGTAAAGAAAAATACTTTAGAAAAAAGCAGATCCACACCACATTGGGTAAGGCGGGTTGCAGGAGAGTATTTTGAAGTTTAGGTTTAGAAAAATATAAACAAAGATATGCGAAGAAAAATATATATAAAAACATATACATGGGACAAGACGAAGGACAAAGACATCTGACTGCTACGCCATCTTGGATAACATTGTTTTTCTGTGGTGTGTTGTTGGCAGTCCTGTGGTGTGTTGCAGCTCTGTGTTCATGTATCTGGGATAGACCTGTAAAGGTATAGTAGAGGAAGGTGGCTGCCTGGCAGGGGAGGATGGTTCAGCACTGCCATTAGGTGCCTTCAGGCTACTGCTGCTCTGCTCTCTCCTATTGGCCCATCAGTCACCATAGAGACACAACACACACTGGTCTGACTCACAGCTATTTTTCTTTTTATCTCATCATCTCCTTCTGTCACTTGATGAGCAGGCACCCTGATGTGTTACAGAAGAGCTGCACAGCCATCTTATTTGGCTGGTAAATGTTTAACCTGAATCTAAAGAACCTTGATTCCAAGCAATTGTTGAGACTGTTATTGAGACCTCTCTTGGAAATTGACTCCACAACCCTGAGGTCACAGAGAACTTGCTCGATTCTCATGCGTTGGGTTTGTCCTGGCCCTGTGTTTTACAGGGTCATAGTTGTGATTGTATGCACTGGTTTTACACATATCCTTTCTCATGTTCTAGACAGAATATATTATTCTCCCCCCGTGAAAGGACAAAGGAAGCTGGTATTGTACACAGCCTTTTAGGCTGTTTGGTTTCATCCTGGCCATGAGAAGTGATATCTTCCAGTCTGACAACGTGATCGACATTTGTTGCTGCTACTGCTCTAGCTGGCTGCTGTGCACTGGCTTTACTGCAGCCCAGTGTCTTTTTTGGTCTTTTGATAGCTCTATGAAATCCCAATAGTCCCAGATTTGAGACTGTATGAGAGTGAAGAAGCTGCTGCCAAGATACCGAGCCATTGCGGCCAAAAACCGTGAGGGCTCACACAAAAGGAGCGAGGGACTGAATGGCGCTTGGCTCTGACTGTCGTTGGCTAGTTTAATCTCTTTTTTTTTTTTTTTAGATAAACCCAATCAAAGGGACGACGAACCGATGGCTTTCTCTTCTTTAAGCGTCCCGAGGGGTCTTATTGGCTCATACTGGCCCAGCCAAGACATCTCTTCATCTCTCTATTGCCTCCTTTTGTTGGGGCGAACCACTACTGACACAATAACCCTGTGTTAAGTGCTGCTGTTGCTGATTCCCCTGCCGCTTGGAAGAGCCCCCTGCTCTCCGCGCTAGGTAGCCTTAGATCAAAGCATTGACACAGAATATTATCGGTTGTCAGCAACTGTGTAATGCCCCGTTTTGTACTGTATTCTAAAAACGGGTCAGGCAGGGGTTGATGGGTTGTTCATATGTACAGATACCAAACATTCCAAAGATGAAGGGTGTGTGGAGAATGTGGGTCTGTCTGTCTCCTACAGGGCGTATGAGGCTAGAGGTCAGGTTGTAAATACTGGGTTAGCCTCATATAGTGCATTTGGAAAGTAATGTGACTTTTTCCAGACCCCTTATTTTAAATTTGTTAAATAAATAATTGTCTTCATCAATCTATACACACTACCCTATAATGACGAAGTGAGAACAGGTTTTTAGAAATTGTAGCACATTTATTAAAAATACAAAACAAGTATTTAGACCATTTGCTATGAGAAATTCAGCTCAGGTGCATCCTGTTTCCATTGATCATCCTTCATATTTCTAAAACTTGATTGGAGTCCACCTGTGGTAAATTCAATTGATTGGACATGATTTGGAAAGGCACACACCTGTCTATATAAGGTCCCACAGTTGATAGTGCATGTCAGAGCAAAAACTCATCCATGAGTTGGAAAGATTGTCAAGTCATAGATCTGGGAAAGGGTACCAAACAAATTCTGCAGCATTGAAGGTCCGCAAGAACACAGTGGCCTCCATCATTCTTAAATGGAAGAAGTTTGGAACCACCAAGACTATTCCAAGAGCTGGCCATCCTTTCAAACTGAGCAATTGGGGGAGAAGGGCCATGGCCAGGGAGGTAACCAAGATCCTGATGGTCACTCTGACAGAGCTCCACAGTTCCTCTGTGGAGATGATTGTCCTTCTGGAAGGTTCTCCCATCTCTGCAGCACTCCACCAATGTGGGTTTTATGGTAGAGTAGCCAGACGGAAGCCACTTCTCAGTAAAAGGTACCTGGCAGCCCGCTTGGAGTTTGCCAAAAGGCACCTAAAGACCCTCAGACCATGAGAAATAAGATTCTCTGGTCTGATGAAACCAAGGTTGAACTCTTTTGGCCTCAATGTCAAGCCTCACATCTCGAAGAAACCTATCACCATCCCTAAGGTGAAGCATGCTGGTGTCAGCAGCATCCTGTGGGGATGTTTTTCAGTGGCAGGGACTGGGAGATAAGTCATGATTGAGGGTAAGCTGAATGGAGCAATGTACAGAGAGATCCTTGATGAAAATGAGCTCCAGAGCACTCAGGACAGACTGAGGCGAAGGTTCACCTTCCAACAGGACAACGACCCTAAGCACACAGCCAAGACATGCAGAAGTGCCTTCAGAACAAGTCTCAGAATGTCCTTGAGTGCCCAGACTTGAACCCAATTGAACATCTCATGAGAGACCTGAAAATAGCTGTGCGGCAACTGGTAGAGCTTGAGAGGATCTGCAGAGAAGAATGGGAGAAACTCCTGAAATACAGGTGTGCCAAGCTTGTAGCGTCATACCCCAAAAGACTCAGATGTATTCACTGCCAAAGGAGCTTCAACAAATTCCTGAGTGTAAAGGCTTTTAATACTGGACATTGTAGTTTTATATTTTTTATAAATATGGCGAAAAAATGGACCTGTTTTTGCTTTGTCATTATAGGGTATTGTGTGTAGATTGATGAGGGAAAAAACGAACAAAAAGTCAAGGGGTCTGAATACTTAACGAATACACTCTTTCTGTCCCATCGGTCCCTCCCACCACCGTGGTGACTCTCGAACAGCACCGACCACCTCCCCTGACGCCCATACCTCTCCCTAAGCGCGAGTCAGCAGCCAACGGAACAAACATACATGGCTGTCCATTGAGGACGGAAGGAAGGAAGGGAGGAGGCGCATTTGAGGCTGCCCTGCTTTCCCTTTTGTCTCCTGGCTACCTGCACTGCTTCCCCTTGCATGCTTCTGTAGGACTGTGTGGATGGTGCGGTGAATGACCGAACAATGGAGGGAGCTTGGCGGCCTGGCGCTGGATGAGAAACAGCCTCACACCATGGGGTTGTTCTATGTGTACCAGAGCGCCAAGTCTAGGTCCAAAAGGCTCCTTGACAGCTTCTACCCCCAAGCCGTAAGACTGCTGAACAATTAACCCAATGGGCACCCTGACTATTTATATTGACCCCCTCCTTGTTTTTACACTGCTGCTACTCACTGTTTATTATCTGTGCATAGTCACTTTACCCCTACCTACCGCTAAAAGCGGGTGGAAGTAAGTATTCGTGCCAGTGCTGAGGACGGAAACAACATTAGGAGGTTACGCCTTGATCAGACAGACGGCGTCATTGCATAATAAATTCTGTAGTTAAAATTTTTTCATTATGTTATCTGTGAGCAAGACAGAGGTGCTGATCTTGGACTACAGGAAAAGGCAGCCTGAACAGGCCCCCATTAACAACGACAGCACTGTGGTAGAGTGGGTCGAGAGTTTCAAGTTCCTTGGTGTCCACATCACCAACAAACTAACATGGTCCAAACATACCAAGACGGTTGTGAAGAGGACACGACACAACCTTTTCCCCCTCAGGAGACTGAAAAGATTTGGCATAGGTCCCCAGATCCCCAAAAGGTTCTGCAGCTGCACCATCGAGAGCATCCTGACCGGTTGCATCACCGCCTGTTATGGCAACTGCTCGGCATCTGACCGTAAGGAGCTACAAAGTGTTGTCTTTGTCATCATTCAATTGAAGACTTATTTTATCAAATCAATTCTCTGTAATTATTATTACATGATTAAACTAATGTCAATGTAATTAACTAGGAAGTCTGGGCACCAAGGAAAATCTTCAGATTACAAAGTTATAATTTTCCTAATATAACTTCAGATATTTTAATATCCGATCAATTACTTTTCTAATTAATGAATTGTTCTTTACCTCACGTTAGTCTTATTCCAAACGTTGTAAATTGTTGGGTATCTGCATGAACTCAGCCTTTACTATGAATCATCCATACATCAATTGTCTTAATCATTTATTTACTAACTAAATAATCACAGAAATGCATAAACAAACAAACAGTAGATATGTTTACAAGGAAATGATAGGGCAGGTTCCCTAGTGGGCTAAGCCGATATGACGGCTTGGCGGACAAAGGGAAGTGGGTGTGGACTGAGAAGGGCGCGAAAGACAAAAGAGAGACTACACAGTTGATAATTATATTAATTGAAATGCGAATCCTTTGCACATGAACGCTCACTCATTTGGGAATAATTGCAATCAATATATATTTACGCTCAGTGTGTCATCGTGATCTCTGTTAGAAAGTTCCTCCAAGCTTCTCTCTGCTTCCCTTCATGGTTAGAATGGATACTTCAGAGTACCATTCAGAAATGTTCTTATAGAATAGATGTTTCGGCGGTTGTAGGTCTTAGCCAATGCTCCACGTGGTTTGGTTAGGAATTCAGCAAGCAGTACAACCTTAGCTTATACTGAGGTTTTTGTGGTCTCTACTCAAACCTTCGCCCCCTCTGTGATTGAGGTATGCATGGCGTGTTTTTAAAATTCAGAATAGTAGAAAAGGGCTGTCCCATGAGCCAATGACTTAGTTCAACTTTAAAGGGGATATAATTCTCTTACATTAACGGTTTAAAATCACATTCCATAATTTCACATAGTTTCATCTTTATTCATAAATTTTATACAATAATTAGACGCAAACCTCATAACGGAGGCTCCTGTATAAACAGAGTTATGGTAATGTGGCTGTATTGTCTTTCATGAGGTCACAAACATGAAACAAAACAGACCGGGTCGTAGCTGGCTTCTCCACCGACCGTTTACACATTCTCCAAAACATGGATATTGTTCAGTTCTCAAGTTCTGTGATGTAGAGAAGTTCCTTTGTTCTCTCTATGCGTCTCTTTCCGCATGGCCAGGAGGAGAGTCTCCTCCAGGAATTTACAACCTGAGATAACAACCTGGGTGTAGGAGGGAGAGAGGGGGATGCCATGCTCTATTCCCAGAAAGGGCCACGTCATGACAAGAGGGTACTGCGAACGGCCCAGTACATCACTGGGGCCAAGCTTCCTGCCGTCCTGGACCTATATAATAGGCGGTGTCAGAGGAAAGCCCAGAAAATTGTCAGAGGCTCCAGTCACCCAAGTTTAGACTGTTTTCTCCGCAAGCGGTACCAGAGCGCTAGGACCAAAAGGCTCCTCAAAAACTTCCACCCCCAAGCCATTAGACTGCTGAACAATTCATAAAAATCGCTGCTGGACAATTTACATTGAACTCCCCTTCTTTACACTGCTGCTACTCGCTGTTTGTTTGTTACCTATGCATAGTCACTTCGCCCCCACCTACATGTACAGATTACCTCAACTAGTACTCCCGCACACTGACTCGGTACCGGTGCCCCCTGAATATAGCCTCGTTATTCTTATTGTGTTACTTATTTTTTATTTTTTTGCCTACTTGGTAAATATTTTCTTCTTGAACTACACTGTTAAGGGCTTGGAAGTAAGCATTTCATGAGTAAAGTCTACACTTGTTGTATTTGGCGCATGTGGCAAATTGAACATTTTGTTCTGGATTTTTTCTTCTTTTTTTTTACCTTTTATTTTACTAGGCAAGTCAATACGTGTACAACCAACAGTTCAACATTCACCCTTTTGCTACTATTTCTGTCAAGTCTACGGATACAATTTGATTAATATGTTGGATTTATCCATTGGATATGAATCTACTTCTGGTGTGTCCAAACGCAATGATGCTGTCAGTCTGAGGCTTTAGACAAAACACAGGACCAGCTTCCCCCGCTGACTCCGTATACCACCACCACAAACCCTGTTATTACTACTGGTTTACAGGGATTCATTATGATGGTCCTGGATCCAGAGCTGTGGGTCTAAGTACTCTAGCAGGTCCCAGCTACCATCAGCCTGGTCTCACTGTTATACACTGGTTTGAGTTACAGTACAGTACAGGCCCCATAGATTGTGGATAGAAGAGCCAGATGTTAAATATATCCCATCTACACTTGCCTTCAGACAGTTTCAAGACCCTCACGCCAACTCTGGAGATGAGATGGTATTGTTGTTGTCATGCCAACAAGAAGAGTCAACAGTGTTATACTAGAAGAGTTGGACGTAACTGTTGGTATTTGAAAACCACACTGCCATTGAATAGGGGCAGCAGGTAGCCTAGCGGTTAAGAGCGTTGGGCCAGTAACTGAAGGGCTTGGTTCAATTCCCAGAACTGGCAAGCTCTAAAAATCTGCCCTAGAGCAAGGCAGTTATCCCCCAACAACTGCTCCCCGGGCGCCGATGATGTGGACGTCGATTTAAGGTAGCCCACCTCTCTGATTCAGAGGCGTTTGGTTAAATGCAGAAGGCACATTTGGGTTGAATGCAGTCAGTTGGCGTGAGGGCCTTGAAACTGTCTGCAGGCAATCTGAAGATGCATTTAACATCTGGCAAATGACTAGTTACCCCCTTTCCCTTCCCTTTCCCTATACCTGTGGACAGGCATGTCTGAACCTCGAGTCATACAGAGGTTTCCTGTCATCATGATAGCACAATGAGTCTACCTGCACCAACCAGCTGCTCTAGGGTAGCCAGAGCAGTGGACCGGACCGAGTGTGTTTGCAGTTGGATGTGCGTGAGGCACTCCTCCCTGGTCAAACACTAGAGAAAACAAACAGTAGACTTGCAAATGGTGCCTTAACTACAAGCTGCATTCTATCAGACCCAGGCAAGCAATGTTTATGCAGTGGGCTAGAGTCAACACATAGATAAAGACCCCCTGGCCAACAGGTTCGTTTGGTCTGCAGAGTATACAGTCCTGCTGGGATGCTTCTATAAGAGGATCTGATAGGTTTAGAAGACTAGACCAATGTATTAAACACTGCTCTCATTGGACGCTGATGAGCCCAAACGTGCTGAATGGACTCCAACGTAGAACTATTGTGCTGAAATCTATTGTCTTGAATATTCATGTTTTATTTCATGAATGGATGCCATGTCCTGGTATGAAAGATGTACGTTATGGTCCAAAATCATAACAGCTAGAACGGGCTGCCTTTTTACACAGTGTAAAATCACGTTGTTCTGGAGGGAAGACAACGGGGGGAGAGTGGATCTGTAATCTTTTAAAATGCTTGGCTGTCTTTATTTATTTTACCTTTATTTAACTAGGCAAGTCAGTTAAGTTAAATTCTTATTTTCAATGACGGCCTACAAACAGGTCTCTGGTTAACTGCCTTGTTCAGGGGCAGAACAATATATTTTTTTACATTGTCAGCTCGGGGATTCGATCTTGCAACCTTTCAGTTACTAGTCCAATGCTCTAACCACTAGGCTATCTGCTGCCCAAGCTAAAGAGAAGACAGCACTGGCTGTCTTTTCTCGAAGACGGTCTGTATACAGTAGCCTATTTCCTCTGTTGCATAAATTCAACCAAACTTCCAGCTGCTAATTATTCATTAGGAATGAAGAAGCAACCATGTAATTAAGCAATGCTCCATACGACTGGAAAATTGCTACATCGTAACATATGATCAGCGAATGATTATGATATTCATAATATTTCACACTATTTCCAGAGTTTGTTATGCGGCGTCATCTTCTTACCAAGGTTGTTTTCTCCGTTTGAGTCATTTTCGATATTGCTCACTTGAACTAATCTTTTCTGTCTGTCACCGTCTCTGACTGAATGAATGTCTGTCACCGTCTCTGACTGAATGAATGTCTGTCACCGTCTCTGACTGAATGAATGTCTGTCACCGTCTCTGACTGAATGAATGTCTGTCACCGTCTCTGACTGAATGAATGTCTGTCACAGTCTCTGACTGAATGAATGTCTGTCACAGTCTCTGACTGAATGAATGTCTGTCACCGTCTCTGACTGAATGAATGAATGTTTCACTGTCTCTGACTGAATGAATGAATGTTTGTCTGTCACTGTCTCTGAATGAATGTCTGTCTGTCACTGTCTCTGAATGAATGTCTGTCTGTCACTGTCTCTTACTGAATGAATGAATGTCTGTCTGTCACTGTCTCTGACTGAATGAATGAATGTCTGTCTGTCACTCTCTGACTGAATGAATGAATGTCTGTCACTCTCTGACTGAATGAATGTCTGTCTGTCTGTCACCGTCTCTGACTGAATGAATGTTTGTCTCACTGTCTCTGACTGAATGAATGAATGTCTGTCTGTCACTCTCTGACTGAATGACTGAATGTCTGTCTGTCACTGTCTCTGACTGAATGAATGAATGTCTGTCTGTCTCTGAATGAATGAATGAATGTCTGTCTGTCACTGTCTCTGACTGAATTAATGAATGTCTGTCTGTCACTGTCTCTGAATGACTGAATTAATGAATGTCTGTCTGTCACTGTCTCTGACTGAATGAATGAATGTCTGTCTGTCACTGTCTCTGAATGAATGAATGTCTGTCTGTCACTGTCTCTGAATGAATGTCACTGTCTCTGAATGAATGTCTGTCTGTCACTGTCTCTGACTGAATGAATGAATGTCTGTCTGTCACTGTCTCTGACTGAATGAATGAATTTCTGTCTGTCACTGTCTCTGAATGAATGAATGAATGAATGAATGTCTGTCACTGTCTATGAATGAATGAATGTCTGTCACTGTCTCTGACTGAATGAATGAATGTCTGTCTGTCACTGACTGAATGAATGTCTGTCTGTCACTGTCTCTGACTGAATGAATGAATGTCTGTCTGTCACTGTCTCTGACTGAATGTCTGTCACTGTCTCTGACTGAATGAATGAATGTCTGTCTGTCACTGTCTCTGACTGAATGAATGAATGTCTGTCTGTCTGTCACTGTCTCTGACTGAATGAATGAATGTCTCTGACTGAATGAATGAATGTCTCTGAATGAATGAATGTCTGTCTGTCTGTCACTGTCTCTGACTGAATGAATGAATGTCTGTCTGTCACCGTCTCTGACTGAATGAATGTTTGTCTCACTGTCTCTGACTGAATGAATGAATGTCTGTCTGTCACTCTCTGACTGAATGACTGAATGTCTGTCTGTCTCTGACTGAATGAATGAATGTCTGTCTGTCACTGTCTCTGACTGAATGAATGAATGTCTGTCTGTCTCTGACTGAATGAATGAATGTCTGTCTGTCTCTGACTGAATGAATGAATGTCTGTCTGTCTCTGACTGAATGAATGAATGTCTGTCTGTCTCTGACTGAATGAATGAATGTCTGTCTGTCTGTCACTGTCTCTGACTGAATGAATGAATGTCTCTGACTGAATGAATGAATGTCACTGTCTCTGAATGAATGAATGTCTGTCTGTCTGTCACTGTCTCTGACTGAATGAATGAATGTCTGTCTGTCACTGTCTCTGACTGAATGAATGAATGTCTGTCTGTCTCTGACTGAATGAATGAATGTCTGTCTGTCACTGTCTCTGACTGAATGAATGAATGTCTGTCTGTCACTGTCTCTGAATGACTGAATGAATGAATGTCTGTCTGTCACTGTCTCTGACTGAATGAATGAATGTCTGTCTGTCACTGTCTCTGACTGAATGAATGAATGTCTGTCTGTCACTGTCTCTGACTGAATGAATGAATGTCTGTCTGTCACTGTCTCTGACTGAATGAATGTTTGTCTGTCTGTCACTGTCTCTGACTGAATGAATGTCTGTCTGTCACTGTCTCTGACTGAATGAATGAATGTCTGTCTGTCACTGTCTCTGAATGAATGAATGTCTGTCTGTCACTGTCTCTGAATGAATGTCTGTCTGTCACTGTCTGAATGAATGAATGTCTGTCTGTCACTGTCTATGAATGACTGAATGAATGAATGAATGTCACTGTCTCTGAATGAATGAATGAATGAATGTCTGTCACTGTCTATGAATGAATGAATGTCTGTCTCTGACTGAATGAATGAATGAATGTCTGTCTGTCACTGACTGAATGAATGAATGTCTGTCTGTCACTGTCTCTGACTGAATGAATGAATGTCTGTCTGTCACTGTCTCTGACTGAATGAATGACTGTCTGTCACTGTCTCTGACTGAATGAATGTCTGTCTGTCACTGTCTCTGACTGAATGAATGAATGTCTGTCTGTCACTGTCTCTGAATGAATGAATGTCTGTCTGTCACTGTCTATGAATGACTGAATGAATGAATGAATGTCACTGTCTCTGAATGAATGAATGTCTGTCACTGTCTATGAATGAATGAATGTCTGTCACTGTCTCTGACTGAATGAATGAATGAATGTCTGTCTGTCACTGACTGAATGAATGTCTGTCTGTCTCTGACTGAATGAATGAATGAATGTCTGTCTGTCACTGTCTCTGACTGAATGAATGAATGTCTGTCTGTCTCTGACTGAATGAATGAATGTCTGTCTGTCACTGTCTCTGACTGAATGAATGAATGTCTGTCTGTCACTGTCTCTGACTGAATGAATGAATGTCTGTCTGTCACTGTCTCTGACTGAATGAATGGATGTCTGTCACTGTCTGAATGAATGAATGTTTGTCTGTCACTGTCACTGTCTGAATGAATGAATGAATGTCACTGTCTCTGACTGAATGAATGAATGTCACTGTCTCTGACTGAATGAATGAATGTCACTGTCTCTGACTGAATGAATGTCACTGTCTCTGACTGATTGAATGAATGTCACTGTCTCTGACTGAATGAATGAATGTCACTGTCTCTGACTGAATGAATGAATGTCACTGTCTCTGACTGAATGAATGAATGTCACTGTCTCTGACTGAATGAATGAATGTCACTGTCTCTGACTGAATGAATGAATGTCACTGTCTCTGACTGAATGTCTGTCTGTCACTGTCTCTGACTGAATGTCTGTCTGTCACTGTCTCTGACTGAATGAATGAATGTCTGTCTGTCACTGTCTCTGACTGAATGAATGAATGTCTGTCTGTCACTGTCTCTGACTGAATGAATGAATGTCTGTCTGTCACTGTCTCTGACTGAATGAATGAATGTCTGTCTGTCACTGTCTCTGACTGAATGAATGAATGTCTGTCTGTCACTGTCTCTGACTGAATGAATGAATGTCTGTCACTGTCTCTGACTGAATGAATGAATGTCTGTCACTGTCTGAATGAATGAATGTTTGTCTGTCACTGTCTCTGACTGAATGAATGTGTCTGTCACTGTCTCTGACTGACTGAATGAATGTCTCTGTCACGGTCTCTGACTGACTGAATGAATGTCTGTCACTGTCTGAATGAATGAATGAATGTCTGTCACTGTCTGAATGAATGAATGTTTGTCTGTCACTGTCTGAATGAATGTCTGTCACTGTCTGAATGAATGAATGAATGAATGGAAGTTTGTCTGTCACTGTCTGAATGTTTGTCTGTCACTGTCTCTGAATGAATGTCTGTGTCTGTCTGTCTGACTGCACGCCATATTTAAGGCTGGGAATAAAACATGAAGCAGAGAACTCTCCTAGTAGCAGGATGCCATTGAAAAATCTATGATAATTTTGCACCAGAAATGCGTAATGCAATACATGTAATTAAATATGTATTTGTATCCATTAAAAAGCCTTTGATATTTTCATGGCGGTTGAGCAACTCACTAAACTATCATTTGTTGTTCTTATGACCATTCTGTCATCTTGCGAATGAAAACGGGGAGAGGTCACGACCACACATCCTCTGAGGTCAGAGGCACTGCTTTAGGCAGGATGAGACCTGTCAGGAGACTGACTGGTGGTCCTTTGTATCTCAGTTGGTAGAGCATGGCACTTGTAACGCCAGGGTCGTGGGTTCAACACCCACATGTAAAATGTTATGCACGAATGACTACGTTGCATTGGATAAAAGCGTCTGCCAAATGGCATATATATTTATTTATTTATTCATTTATTCAAAGTTTTATAAGGTCTGTCTCAGGCCTCTCCTGGGGGCTACATAGACTGATGGACAACCAAACAGCGTAGTACATTGTTATCCATTAGCTACACATGACAATAATTGCTCAATTTCATTGATTCTCTGTCACAGAAAACAAGACCACCCCATTCTGTGATATAACATTAGAAATGGGGTTAGTACAGAGAGCTGGGTGGTATTTCAGTAAGCTACCATTTTAGGAGTTTAGGCCCGGAGTCTGTTTTAATACCTTCTCTGCCCCCTCTCAAACTCTTCCCAAAGCCTCGTAACATGCCCAGCAGTTCAATTCCTGGCTCTTTGTCCAAACCACAGAGGTTATAGAGCATAGAATGAGGCTGGCAAAGCAAGAGCAGTGAGACACAGTGTTGCATGGTCTATTTCCACAGATGGATTAAAGCTGGGGCCAGAGGTCAGACAGTTGACCTCTGCTTGGCTTCCTGGCTGCCCAGGTCTATCTACAACAGAGAGGGAAGCTGATGCTAGCACTGTCTCATGATTGATGACCACGGAGGATTTATAGTGCGTTTCCTAGTAGTTGTAGCCTATGTTTTGTAATGGCATACTTTTACTGTCACCCCACGTGGAGATTCCGTCCCTGTGAGGCCTGGTGGAGTATTAAACATGCTTGTTAAAACATTATTGCTGAAAAGTTTGATAAAAAAAGGGGAAATGTGGACTTCTGCTTTAGACCCAGTTTACTTGTTCTTTCCCGTTCCAGGCTTGTGCTTGATAAACATTGATAAATTTTTTTTTATATATATATATATAAACTCAGCAAAAAAAGAAACATCTCTATTTCAGGACCCTGTCTTTCAAAGATAATTTGTAAAATCCAAATAACTTCACAGATCTTCATTGTAAAGGGTTTAAACACTGTTTCCCTGCTTGTTCAATGACACATAAACAATTAATGAACATGCACCTGTGGAACGGTCGTTAAGACACTAACAGCTTACAGATGGTAGGCAATTAAGGTCACAGTTATGAAAACTTAGGACACTAAAGAGGCCTTTCTACTGACTGAAAAATACCAAAAGAAAGATGCCCAGTGTCCCTGCTCATCTGCATGAACGTACTTTAGGCATGCTGCAAGGAGGCATGAGGACTGCAGATGTGGCATGGGAAATAAATTGCAATGTCCGTACTGTGAGACGCCTAAGACAGCGCTACAGGGAGACAGGACAGACAGCTGATCGTCCTCGCAGTGGCAGACCACGTGCAACAACACCTGCACAGGATCAGTACACATGAACATCACACCTGCGGGACAGTTACAGGATGGCAACAACAACTGCCCGAGTTACACCAGGAACGCACAATCCCTCCATCAGTGCTCAGACTATCCGCAATAGGACTTGTAGGCCTGTTGTAAGGCAGGTCCTCGCCAGACATCACCGGCAACAACGTCACCTATGGGTACAAACCCACCGTCGTTGGACCAGGCAGGACTGGCAAAAAGTGCTCTTCACTGACGAGTCACGATTTTCTCTCACCAGGGGTGATGGTCGGATTTGCGTTTATCGTCGAAGGAATGAGCGTTACACTGAGGCCTGTACTCTGGAGCAAGATGGATTTTGGAGGTGTGGGGTTTACTTAAAGAAGTTGTAATCACAGCCAAGACCAGCTGCATTTTATGAGAATGTCTTGTACACCGTTTGACTTCAAGGCCCAAACCAACCCCTGCAAGGAAAAACAAGTTTATTTGGAATTTTAACTCAGAAGTTAAATGAAAAAAATAACATATTTTGGGAACAAAACCAGTGTGGGATTAACAGGGCCGATAAATCACGCTTTCTGGGTTTGGGGAGAGAGAGTTGGCACTGATTTTAGAGGCTCAGAGATGGTTTAAGGTTGGCCCCATAGCTGACCAGCACCTCCATCTGTCTGACACAGCACACTGAGCAGTTTACAGCCTCTTCATCACTCTCTCTGTGTGTGTGTGTGTGTGTGTGTGTGTGTGTGTGTGTGTGTGTGAGCTTGCCTGAATCTGGGCACTGAACAACACTCCCTTGGACTCTTGCTACAGCCAAGAGGCATTGTGGGTAATGCACTTGTATCCTCACGTTGTTCCCTTTTACTCAGCGAAACAACCATAATTTAATTCAGAATTCACCTAATCTGCCTCCATGATATTATTATTTCACGTTGGACCATAACAGGTTGTTACAATAACCAGACAGTCATATTTTACACAAACTCTTATGACTTTGTCAGATGATATCGTTCAGGCCTCATAGCTGGCAAACCTCTACTTTAACCCACATAGACAACAACGTCCTCAAGTGTCACATTTATCCCCTCGACTCTCACCGTGGATGTTTGTTCTCCCTTTGATCTCTGACAGACCGGAGTTCCTCCAGTCCCTCCAGAGAGCTCTGTGTTGTATTTGTGAGCCAGGTCCTAGCTGAGGCTGAAATGAACAACGCTAATGATTAATGGACAGTGGGCAGTGTGTGAATCACCTCAGTGCCGTTGTCCCTCTCCTTTCCTCACTGCTCCTCTCCATCTCGAACACATCATCCAAATGAACTCAGTCAGTGCCAGGGCAGGCGGCAGGTAATTAATGAACACAAGTCATTAAACACAGTCGCGCAATACCGCTGTCGCAGCAGCCTCCAATGGGAAGAAAAGACTATACCGCCGTCGCAGCAGCCTCCAATGGGAAGAAAAGACAATACCACCGTAGCAGCAGCCTCCAATGGGAAGAAAAGACAATACCACCGTAGCAGCAGCCTCCGATGGGAAGAAAAGACAATACCACCGTAGCAGCAGCCTCCAATGGGAAGAAAAGACTATACCGCCGTCGCAGCAGCCTCCAATGGGAAGAAAAGTCTATACCGCCGTCGCAGCAGCCTCCAATGGGAAGAAAAGACAATACCGCCGTCGCAGCAGCCTCCAATGGGAAGAAAAGACAATACCGCCGTAGCAGCAGCCTCCAATGGGAAGAAAAGACTATACCGCCGTCGCAGCAGCCTCCAATGGGAAGAAAAGTCTATACCGCCGTAGCAGCAGCCTCCAATGGGAAGAAAAGACAATACCGCCGTAGCAGCAGCCTCCAATGGGAAGAAAAGACAATACCGCCGTAGCAGCAGCCTCCAATGGGAAGAAAAGTCTATACCGCCGTAGCAGCAGCCTCCAATGGGAAGAAAAGACTATACCGCCGTAGCAGCAGCCTCCAATGGGAAGAAAAGACAATACCGCCGTAGCAGCAGCCTCCAATGGGAAGAAAAGACAATACCGCCGTAGCAGCAGCCTCCAATGGGAAGAAAAGACAATACCGCCGTAGCAGCAGCCTCCAATGGGAAGAAAAGTCTATACCGCCGTAGCAGCAGCCTCCAATGGGAAGAAAAGACAATACCGCCGTCGCAGCAGCCTCCAATGGGAAGAAAAGACAATACCGCCGTCGCAGCAGCCTCCAATGGGAAGAAAAGACTATACCGCCGTCGCAGCAGCCTCCAATGGGAAGAAAAGACAATACCGCCGTCGCAGCAGCCTCCAATGGGAAGAAAAGACCATACCGCCGTCGCAGCAGCCTCCAATGGGAAGAAAAGACTAGCGGACGGAGGTGCCTTTTGCTTGTTTATTAATACATTTGAGGAGCAAACGGACACGTTAACATGTCGGCGCTGGCAGTCGGCTTCAATTTTTCAAACGGGTCCTTTGAGGAGAGAGACTTTGTCGTGTTGTCTGTCTTGTTGTGATGTGTGTTTTGTCATTTATTTATTTTAATCGCAGGCCGCCGTCCCCGCAGGAGGCCTTTTGCCTTTTGGTAGGCCGTCATTGTAAATAAGAATTTGTTGTTAACTGACTTGCCTAGTTAAAGGGGGGGGGGGAGAAATATTATGAATGTCAGTGTTTAGGAAGGGATATTAGGTATAGGACCACACTGAGGAGAGAGAAGATATTATGAGTGTTAGTGTCTAGCAAGGGATATTAGGTATAGGACCACACTGAGGAGAGAGAGAGAAGATATTATGAGTGTTAGTGTCTAGGAAGGGATATTAGGTATAGGACCACACTGAGGAGAGAGAGAGAAGATATGAGTGTTAGTGTCTAGGAAGGGATATTAGGTATAGGACCACAATGAGGAGAGAGAGAAGATACTATGAGTGTTAGTGTCTAGGAAGGGATATTAGGTATAGGACCACACTGAGGAGAGAGAGAGAGAAGATATTATGAGTGTTAGTGTCTAGGAAGGGGTATAGGACCACACTGAGGAGAGGGAGAGAAGATATTATGAATGTTAGTGTTTAGGAAGGGGGTATTGGGTATAGGACCACACTGAGGAGAGAGGGAAGATACTATGAGTGCTCTGCCTGTATGAGCTGTCTGCAGCTATAGTTCTGTCAAGGAGCAGCTGTTGGAAATTGTTCTTGAGGATTTTTTTCCCATCTTAAAACAAGGTGAGGATGCTATAAACTGTTCAGATTCTTCACCTCCATTACATAAGCAGTGTTATTTGAGACACTGAAATGTCCATTCAGGGAGGTATAGACACAGTCCATTCAGGGAGGTATAGACAGTCCATTCAGGGAGGTATAGACATGGTCCATTCAGGGAGGTATAGACACGGTCCATTCAGGGAGGTATAGACACGGTCCATTCAGGGAGGTATAGACACGGTCCATTCAGGGAGGTATAGACACGGTCCATTCAGGGAGGTATAGACACGGTCCATTCAGGGAGGTATAGTCCATTCAGGGAGGTATAGACGCGGTCCATTCAGGGAGGTATAGACGCGGTCCATTCAGGGAGGGAGGTCCATTAGACGGTCCATTCAGGGAGGTATAGACACGGTCCATTCAGGGAGGTATAGACGCGGTCCATTCAGGGAGGTATAGACACGGTCCATTCAGGGAGGTATAGACGCGGTCCATTCAGGGAGGTATAGACGCGGTCCATTCAGGGAGGTATAGACGCGGTCCATTCAGGGAGGTATAGACGCGGTCCATTCAGGGAGGTATAGACGCGGTCCATTCAGGGAGGTATAGACGCAGTCCATTCAGGGAGGTATAGACGCAGTCCATTCAGGGAGGTATAGACAGTCCATTCAGGGAGGTATAGACGCGGTCCATTCAGGGAGGTATAGACGCGGTCCATTCAGGGAGGTATAGACGCGGTCCATTCAGGGAGGTATAGACGCGGTCCATTCAGGGAGGTATAGACGCGGTCCATTCAGGGAGGTATAGACGCGGTCCATTCAGGGAGGTATAGACACAGACATTTTGCAAGTTCCTCCTGCCATGGATTCAGCATTAGAATGATAGATTGCGGATCCCTTTCCCACAAAAGGACCACATTTCCACCCAGCACACACATTCCTAATGGACCGCCACAGTCGGGACCAGATGTAGCTTCTTAACTGGACTTGTCTTCCCATGATGAACACTGGTGTTTGGAGACCTCAATAACATGTTGAGTAAACGCTCTTCAGAGGCCTCGCGCTTTACGCCTGCCAAGGTCCCACACATAAACAGGAAGAGGAAGGAATGTTGGGACTCTGCTGCTTCTTTTCAGAACTCACTTCCCCTCTGGTGTGTGTCATCATCACCACTTTATCAGAGCCCCTCGACAGGAGGAAATGTTCTCAGCGTTTCCCAGGGCAACCAGTAGTGCCCTCTTCCTGCTTTCAATAGGTGATACTTGTCCCTAGTTTAGCTGTGTCTAATGGATATGTGTCTGTGTTTATCTGTATTTTAAATACAGCTGTCTGATGATAAGTTGTGTGGTTACACCATGATACTGTATACCCATTCTTACTAGTTACTGTACATTAGTCATACAGTATGCTATTATTTGTATGTCTCTGCCTCCAGTATGAAGGAAGTTAGGTAGTTCGTGAGCCAATGCTAGCTAGCATTAGCATAATGACTGGAAGTCTATGGTATCTACTAGCATGCTGAGGACAGTATCCTATAATACTTCACTATCGGACTTGGTAATGTGAAAGTGAATGCTGGACTAAAGTTATATATTCATGGTTCTATTGACATAAACCTATTTGACCCTGTGGACTCAGACGTGGCCGCCATGACTGATCGAGTACAGAGACAAAATATGGCTTAGCATAGTCTCCTCACTGGCTGGGTCGGAAAAACACACATTCTTTCTGCTGAAATCAGAAACATCCCTTAAAAGGATAAGCCTAGATCTCCCATTGTTTTATCTGGAATAAGACAAATGCATGGAAATGATTTGAATTAATAGTGGGTAAAACAGCCAGCACCGTGATCCAAAAGAAATGTTCGTAACCCAGTTCCAGAAGTCCCTCTGTTTGGGCAACTGTGCATAGCAACATTTTTAGTCTTAAAACACTGTGTTGATGTAGACTGACTTCTGTTAGACTGTAAAAAATCCCTCATTATTCCATATGTGACTGTTATTAGTTTTATGTTTCTGACCCCTGCTTCTCTGGAGTCTACAGACTGTAAAATCCCTCATTATTCCATATGTGACTGTTATTAGTTTTATGTTTCTGACCCCTGCTTCTCTGGAGTCTACAGACTGTAAAATCCCTCATTATTCCATATGTGACTGTTATTAGTTTTATGTTTCTGACCCCTGCTTCTCTGGAGTCTACAGACTGTAAAATCCCTCATTATTCCATATGTGACTGTTATTAGTTTTATGTTTCTGACCCCTGCTTCTCTGGAGTCTACAGACTGTAAAATCCCTCATTATTCCATATGTGACTGTTATTAGTTTTATGTTTCTGACCCCTGCTTCTCTGGAGTCTACAGCTGTGTATTGCTGTAGGCAGTTGGGAGGGAGCAGGGGAACATTTGGGCAAATCAAACAGCACAGAGCATCCCTGTGCCCTTTGCAGGGGTCAGATGGCTAAAGGCAGGCAGTGTGTTTACTGGGCTTGTCTGCACAGACACAGGCACCATGCTCCTAAAAGTAATGTCTGTGTCAATATGTTATAGGCCAGACGAGAACAACTAGCGCTAACCTCTGCCTGAGTTAGAGCAGAGAAGAAAGGAGTTGGCATTTCCCCAGGCGTGCTGATAAACATTTTGGCAGGAAGGTCTTTGCAAATGACTACATTCCTTTATAGCCTTTTAAGGCTATTTTTACCATTCAAGGGCCTGTTCGTTCGGTAAGCACCGTTTTGTTTGTTGCACAGCGTGAAAACAGGAAAGACTGGTTTGTGTTCTGCACGAGTGGGAGGTTGGCTCCTGTTTCTGTCAATATAGAGGATACAACCGTCAAGTTCAAAGTCAAACTTTTCTCAATGCATATTCATTTATTTTTGAAGCACTATTTAACTAAATCGCATATATCATGAATTTCACAATTTCTCGCTGTGCCCTGACTGACCCCTACATCACAGGGCGTTTCGGGGACATTCCACGGGTCAAAAAGCCCTCTGACTACACGTCCACAGCAGAAGTGTAAGGACCCCTTGCCTGCATTCTTCCTGTTGCCTGCGTGTCCCAGTGAATGTGGCATAGGTTGCGTCAGAGCTGTCCAGGGGCTGGGAAAGAAATCATGTCTTAAGAGGATTATGGGGACCGGGGCCACATCTCTCCGGAGGTGACCACGGTTACAGTGAGAATGACCCCGGCTGTCACCGCGCGCCAACATCAGTGGTGGTGTCTCACTACCCATGCCTCTCTCTCTTTATTGCTCTGTACCTCTCTCTCTTTCAATAGATGTACATCATGTTGATATGTTACTTAGTGTATAGCATAGTTAATTTATTTGCACCTAAAGACCATTCAATAAGTTGACCTCTATTCACACCTTAATTATTCAATAAAGGTGTGTCCAACTCTCTCTCTCTCTCTCTCTCTCTCTCTCTCTCTCTCTCTCTCTCTCTCTCTCTCTCTCTCTGTATTGCAGAGCCTGGATGAGCTGGATGATGACGACGGAGGGGATAAGGCGAAGGAGGAGGAGCAGCAGCTGACACAGCTCAACACGGAACAGAACGAAGCCATGACCTCTGACCCAGGGGCTGCCACCCACTTACTACAGGTGAGGACCATGTCACCCAACCTCACTGACCTTTTACCCCTTAGTGTAATATCTAGGGCCTGGAGTTTTGCCTGACCATGTAACTGGACCCGGAAACACTCTTGGCTCAAGTCATATCAATCAACAAGGCATTTGGCTCCCCAAGTTATTGTACACATTTAGGGGAAAAAAAGGTTCTATCACTTGCTTCATATATGAAACACCTAGAAGTTCTATATAGAACCCTTTTTATATGGTTCTTTGATCAGAACCCTAGAGGTTCTTCACTGAACTAAAATGTTTCCATATACTGTTGAACTCTGCATGGTGCCATTTATGAATTATGGCTACTACTATTTTGAAAGAATATACTTTAATAAACAATTAAACATTGGATCGAAGAATACCAGCTAGAATTATTTGCCATTCTATGCGAACATAGTTTGGAAATATGCACTGGTGGCCAGGAAGGCATCTCTTTGTTTGAATGATGGCCCACGTCAATTCTGGCTGACTTCTTTACAATACAACACTTTGTCCATTATTTAGTGATCAACAAAAAGGTGTCTTCTGCTCTGTTCTCAACCACCACCAAACAGCAGACCTCACACATACAGTTGAGACAACCACAGGTTCAAGCTGCATGCAGTGCCCCTGGATGGAGAGCATGTTGTGGGGTTAAAGGCCTTGCTCAAGGGCCTAATGTTAGGGGAATGTTTTGAAGATGTGAACCCAGCAGCCCTCCAGTTGTCAGATCAATTCTGTCATTTTTTTTTTTCTCCAGTGCCCAACCCGGGATTAGAACCAGCCACCCTTCGGCCACACGCCGCTGGCTTACCTGCTTGACTGGAGACATGAGTTCATCTCCAGAAATAAGCATGAGTTAACCTGCCAAAATGCTATGCAGACATGCAATTATGATGTAGAAGAACAACTTGCATGTAGTTGTCTGCAGCAGCCGAAAGAGAGAGCCTCTGATAGTTCTGCGTTACTGCAAGAGAGAGCCTCTGATAGTTCTGCGTTACTGCAAGAGAGCCTCTGATAGTTCTGCGTTACTGCAAGAGAGAGCCTCTGATAGTTCTGCGTTACTGCAAGAGAGAGCTCTGATAGTTCTGATAGTTCTGTTCTGCGTTACTGCAAGAGAGAGCCTCTGATAGTTCTGCGTTACTGCAAGAGAAAGCCTCTGATAGTTCTGCGTTACTGCAAGAGAGCCTCTGATAGTTCTGCGTTACTGCAAGAGAGAGCCTCTGATAGTTCTGCGTTACTGCAAGAGAGAGCCTCTGATAGTTCTGCGTTACTGCAAGAGAGAGCCTCTGATAGTTCTGCGTTACTGCAAGAGAGCCTCTGATAGTTCTGCATAGTTCTGCGTTACTGCAAGAGAGAGCCTCTGATAGTTCTGCGTTCCTGCAAGAGAGAGCCTCTGATAGTTCTGCGTTACTGCAAGAGAGAGCCTCTGATAGTTCTGCGTTACTGCAAGAGAGAGCCTCTGATAGTTCTGCGTTACTGCAAGAGAGAGCCTCTGATAGTTCTCGTTACTGCAAGAGAGAGCCTCTGATAGTTCTACTGCAAGAGAGAGCCTCTGATAGTTCTGCGTTACTGCAAGAGAGAGCCTCTGATAGTTCTGCGTTACTGCAAGAGAGAGCCTCTGATAGTTCTGCGTTACTGCAAGAGAGAGCCTCTGATAGTTCTGCGTTACTGCAAGAGAGAGCCTCTGATAGTTCTGCGTTACTGCAAGAGAGAGCCTCTGATAGTTCTGCGTTACTGCAAGAGAGAGCCTCTGATAGTTCTGCGTTACTGCAAGAGAGAGCCTCTGATAGTTCTGCGTTACTGCAAGAGAGAGCCTCTGATAGTTCTGCGTTAAAAGTCATGTAATAATTAACTAGGCTATTAAATCACCAATACTTATTATACATTTATTATATAAAATGTATACATGCCTCTTATTCAGAAACGGTCTTATACTGGTTTTAATGAAACGGTCCCCTCAATTGACTCTGAAATACTGACATAAAATAAAGATTGAGCTAATTGCCAATGTCAGACGGGGTCTGTAGCTCTATTTGGCATGTCCCATAATAAAAAATGGTTTATTAGAAAGCTAGCTTGTGAAGTGGTGAATTAAAGTAGCCTAGCTTTTTCTGTTTAGCTAGCTAGCTTACAAACATGCAAATTCTAATAACGTTTCAACTTTATGTATCTAGTATATAGTCTTTCATAAGACTTTTGCTTCATATATTTTAATTAAATCAACTTTGCTCACCTTTAATACATTGAAAAGAACGTGTTTATTGGTAGGCTAGTTGCAAGTTGCCTCAACCACCGTCCTCTTGCTTTGTCATGCTGGAATGGATTGGCAGTGGCCTTTTGAATCGGCATGGCAGTTACATTCTGAGTTATCCACAAGTTTCTAGAACCCCTTTTTTACGTATGTGCTTTTATTTAACACATTATTTCCTCTTGCACAAGTTTGTGCCTGGCTGTTTGCCACTCGGACCGGTGAAGTCATACAGCAGCATCATTAATATGGATATAAATGTCAATGGAAAACAGCTAAAAACCAATTAAGAGGGAATGTTAGCTGTCATTTCAGAGTTTGATGTGACTGGGTTAGCTTATTTTAGCTGTTTAATTTCTAAAATCCCTATTACACTCTGGGGCAGGATAGAACCCTCAATCTTCTTTGTCTTTACTGGGTGTGTATATATATATATATATATTTAACTTTTTTTAGTAAAGGGTCCTTTAAATATTAATTGAAGAACCAAAAGGATATATATAGAACCCCAAAGTACCCTTTTTTTCTAAGTGTATAGTACAAAACAGGATAGATCTCTTGATTCCCCGTGATCTACAGCTGAGTCCAGCCCCAACTTACACACTCCCCTCCCCTGAGCAGAATGTGATGATGGATGGATAGATAGATACCACAGTGCCACCAAACAGAGGCACTGTTGGTCAGAGAGAAATCACTCTGCTTGAGAAGGAGAGCGCTGCAAACAATGCATTGCTCTATTTGCACTACAATACTCTACAAAATACAAAGTATTCTCATTCCATTCCGAGTGTGGTGACATTACCAGTACTAAAAAAACATCTTAGACACCTGTGTTTTCGAGATGGTCGCAACACAGCTCAGCTCAACGGTCCACAGGGATAAGTGCTTATAGCTTCATTGGGAGCCTGTGTTGCAGCAAGTCTCTCTAAAAACACACTTCAGAGCCGTATCTGGAACTAATCTGCATGTATGACAGGCTATTGATATGGAGCATGCCGTTCGGGAACAGAGGAGTCCCTGCCTATTCAGTAAATGCGTTAATAGATTTCATAGGAAGGCCAAACCGATTTTATATACACATTGTTTTGCAAACAATTATGTTTTGATTATGGTACCAGGTGCGTAATTGATTTTGAAGCAAACCGTTCCAGAGCATAACATACCTGAATAAGACAGAGTCCCCTACTATCAGGTTTATTATTATTGATACGATTGTTTCTATAAGCAGTGATGTTGCAAATGTCGTTTTCTGTTACTTTTCCCTTGAAGAGATCATTACTGTGCAGTCAACAAGTGTGCAATTGAAGTGCTGTCAAACTCTCTATGCAGAGACGTGAAAGGACTTAATGAGAATGTCGGTAACGTAGGCAACAGCGGACGCACTCGTCTATGAGCTGGAATATGGTACGATTTGGATTTCCTCCCTGTGTTATATTTACAGATGTGTTTTCTGCCTGTACTATACAGTATATCAGATGATATGTTCGTATAAAGCTTTCCAAATGTAGTTAGTAATTTAATGTATAAAGTCCGTAGGCCCACAAACACTTAATTCACTAGAAATACGAGTCCCCCCACACACTCGTTTAACCTGTGTCATGTGTGTAGAAAGTGAAGAGGCTTCTACTCTATTGACATACCATATAGTGAATCCAGAAGATTCACTATATAACACATCCTTCCCGCTGAGACAAAACCAGATTACACTTCAGCCATTTCAAATGAGACCTAGAGGTGCTTGCTGAGCCCACCTTACCATTACCACATATTTCCCTTAAGTCAGAGCAGATGTGGGTACTGCCACGGCTAACCACTGGGGAGCTCCCACACTGCATCTCACCCATTGCTCTACCACTCCCTGTCTTTGGGCGAGGGATTGTTGATGGTCATATTTAGTTGTGTGTTGTGCCTTTGTGACGAGCTAACGGAGGAGGAGGAGGGGAGAGCGGATCTACAGGGAGCTGTCAAGTCGACATCTGTAAAGACTGAGCATTCCAAAAATGTGCTGTTTCATTCTGACCCCATTTAATCACACGGACATCTGTAAAGACAAGCGGTTGCCATGTTGTCTGTGTAATATACAGCTACCTCGAGCGCAAACGGTCAGGTCTTTTAGCTTCGGCACTGGTATCAAGATGTCTGGACTGAGACGGGACTGGCAACTTCAAATACTAAGAAAACGTAGACGTTTCTGCAAAACAAAATAATCCCCTATAGTTTTGAGCCCACACGGTCTTGCGTCAATAATAAGTGAACTTGGTTAATGAGCTTTCTGACTTTCATTTGATAGTTGATTTGTATTTCTCTCTTTTCATCCTTTCTTGGGTCAGTCTATCTGGTACCAAGTATAACACTGTCCTCCCCTTCTTCCTCTGTGGAGAGCTGTGTGTTCCTGCCCTATAACAACCTGTTCATGGAGATGAGACTAGGTAATAGCAATGTAACACTGTCCTCCCCTTCTTCTTCCTCTGTGGAGAGCTGTGTGTTCCTGCCCTATAACAACCCGTTCATGGAGATGAGACTAGGTAATAGCAGTGTAACACTGTCCTCCCCTTCTTCTTCCTCTGTGGAGAGCTGTGTGTTCCTGCCCTATAACAACCTGTTCATGGAGATGAGACTAGGTAATAGCAGTGTAACACTGTCCTCCCCTTCTTCTTCCTCTGTGGAGAGCTGTGTGTTCCTGCCCTATAACAACCTGTTCATGGAGATGAGACTAGGTAATAGCAGTGTAACACTGTCCTCCCCTTCTTCTTCCTCTGTGGAGAGCTGTGTGTTCCTGCCCTATAACAACCTGTTCATGGAGATGAGACTAGGTAATAGCAGTGTAACACTGTCCTCTTCTTCTTCTTCCTCTGTGGAGAGCTGTGTGTTCCTGCCCTATAACAACCCGTTCATGGAGATGAGACTAGGTAATAGCAGTGTAACACTGTCCTCCCCTTCTTCCTCTGTGGAGAGCTGTGTGTTCCTGCCCTATAACAACCTGTTCATGGAGATGAGACTAGGTAATAGCAGTGTAACACTGTCCTCCCCTTCTTCTTCCTCTGTGGAGAGCTGTCTGTTCCTGCCCTATAACAACCTGTTCATGGAGATGAGACTAGGTAATAGCAGTGTAACACTGTCCTCTTCTTCTTCCTCTGTGGAGAGCTGTGTGTTCCTGCCCTATAACAACCCGTTCATGGAGATGAGACTAGGTAATAGCAGTGTAACACTGTCCTCTTCTTCTTCCTCTGTGGAGAGCTGTGTGTTCCTGCCCTATAACAACCTGTTCATGGAGATGAGACTAGGTAATAGCAGTGTAACACTGTCCTCCCCTTCTTCTTCCTCTGTGGAGAGCTGTGTGTTCCTGCCCTATAACAACCTGTTCATGGAGATGAGACTAGGTAATAGCAGTGTAACACTGTCCTCCCCTTCTTCTTCCTCTGTGGAGAGCTGTGTGTTCCTGCCCTATAACAACCCGTTCATGGAGATGAGACTAGGTAATAGCAGTGTAACACTGTCCTCTTCTTCTTCTTCCTCTGTGGAGAGCTGTGTGTTCCTGCCCTATAACAACCTGTTCATGGAGATGAGACTAGGTAATAGCAGTGTAACACTGTCCTTCCTCTGTCTTCTTCCTCTGTGGAGAGCTGTGTGTGTTCCTGCCCTATAACAACCTGTTCATGGAGATGAGACTAGGTAATAGCAGTGTAACACTGTCCTCCCCTTCTTCTTCCTCTGTGGAGAGCTGTGTGTTCCTGCCCTATAACAACCTGTTCATGGAGATGAGACTAGGTAATAGCAGTGTAACACTGTCCTCCCCTTCTTCTTCCTCTGTGGAGAGCTGTGTGTTCCTGCCCTATAACAACCTGTTCATGGAGATGAGACTAGGTAATAGCAGTGTAACACTGTCCTCCCCTTCTTCTTCCTCTGTGGAGAGCTGTGTGTTCCTGCCCTATAACAACCTGTTCATGGAGATGAGACTAGGTAATAGCAGTGTAACACTGTCCTCCCCTTCTTCTTCCTCTGTGGAGAGCTGTGTGTTCCTGCCCTATAACAACCCGTTCATGGAGATGAGACTAGGTAATAACACTGCAGTGCCCTATAACACTGTTCAGTGTAACACTGTCCTCTTCTTCTTCCTCTGTGGAGAGCTGTGTGTTCCTGCCCTATAACAACCTGTTCATGGAGATGAGACTAGGTAATAGCAGTGTAACACTGTCCTCTTCCTTCCTCTTCTTCCTCTGTGGAGAGCTGTGTGTTCCTGCCCTATAACAACCTGTTCATGGAGATGAGACTAGGTAATAGCAGTGTAACACTGTCCTCCCCTTCTTCTTCCTCTGTGGAGAGCTGTGTGTTCCTGCCCTATAACAACCTGTTCATGGAGATGAGACTAGGTAATAGCAGTGTAACACTGTCCTCCCCTTCTTCTTCCTCTGTGGAGAGCTGTGTGTTCCTGCCCTATAACAACCTGTTCATGGAGATGAGACTGTAATAGCAATGTAACACTGTCCTCCCTTCTTCTTCCTCTGTGGAGAGCTGTGTGTTCCTGCCCTATAACAACCCGTTCATGGAGATGAGACTAGGTAATAGCAGTGTAACACTGTCCTCCCCTTCTTCTTCCTCTGTGGAGAGCTGTGTGTTCCTGCCCTATAACAACCTGTTCATGGAGATGAGACTAGGTAATAGCAGTGTAACACTGTCCTCTTCTTCTTCTTCCTCTGTGGAGAGCTGTGTGTTCCTGCCCTATAACAACCTGTTCATGGAGATGAGACTAGGTAATAGCAGTGTAACACTGTCCTCTTCTTCTTCTTCCTCTGTGGAGAGCTGTGTGTTCCTGCCCTATAACAACCTGTTCATGGAGATGAGACTAGGTAATAGCAGTGTAACACTGTCCTCCTCTTCTTCTTCCTCTGCGGAGAGCTGTGTGTTCCTGCCCTATAACAACCTGTTCATGGAGATGAGACTAGGTAATAGCAGTGTAGCACTGTCCTCCCCTTCTTCCTCTGTGGAGAGCTGTGTGTTCCTGCCCTATAACAACCCGTTCATGGAGATGAGACTAGGTAATAGCAGTGTAACACTGTCCTCCCCTTCTTCTTCCTCTGTGGAGAGCTGTGTGTTCCTGCCCTATAACAACCTGTTCATGGAGATGAGACTAGGTAATAGCAGTGTAACACTGTAGCAGTGTAACACTGTCTCTTCTTCTTCTTCCTCTGTGGAGAGCTGTGTGTTCCTGCCCTATAACAACCTGTTCATGGAGATGAGACTAGGTAATAGCAGTGTAGCACTGTCCTCCCCTTCTTCCTCTGTGGAGAGCTGTGTGTTCCTGCCCTATAACAACCCGTTCATGGAGATGAGACTAGGTAATAGCAGTGTAACACTGTCCTCCCCTTCTTCTTCCTCTGTGGAGAGCTGTGTGTTCCTGCCCTATAACAACCTGTTCATGGAGATTAGACTAGGTAATAGCAGTGTAACACTGTCCTCCCCTTCTTCTTCCTCTGTGGAGAGCTGTATGTTCCTGCCCTATAACAACCTGTTCATGGAGATGAGACTAGGTAATAGCAGTGTAACACTGTCCAGTAGGGATGTGACAATACCAGTATTGGCAAAAATGAAAACACGAAGCAGACCAAACTCTTTGGTCATTTAAAAACCTGCTGTATGTACAATATTGTGTGCTACAGCTTGGAAAATAAATACATGTGGTTCTGGATGATAACATAATGTTTGTTTCTAACAACAGGGCTGTTTTCCTAAAGACGTTAAATCCACTTCGTGTTTTGTTTCCTTGCCACGATACTAACGAGCATCGCGATGCTGGTATCCTCCCGGCCCTCCTGACCAGCCCGTCTCAGTGAGAGCGAGTAGAGAGGGATTCCTGTAATGGCTGCAGCACCATCTCCCCCACTGTCATCCTCTCTCTGTTCCTACTCATCTATTTCAACCCGTCCACCCCCACACATCTTGTAATACACATGGAATCACACACACACCCGTACGCACGCACATACACAAATACTCACACACACTGGTGTTTTTCTTTGCTATGGTTGCGTTCCTCTGTGAGGTAGTGTAATCAAGTGTAGTTTCAGTAATGTCTGTGTCACAGAGAGGCCCTCTCTCTGGGGACCCCATGTGGTCCTGGTTATCAGGCCTTACCCCTCTGTGGTATGTGAGCCGTACAAGGAAAACACTTTCCCTAAACCTGGAGCCTTGTCAGATAAACAAAACCGTAGGTAACATTCAACTGGATCATCTGCTTCTACTGTTGCGCCTGGTCCAAAGGGGAGAGTGGCTTAGGTTCTGAGTTCTGAAACGGTGTGCGCTGTATACAAAGCATTAGCAACACGGATATTATGCCCCCCCTTTGCACTCAGAACAGCCTCAGTTCGTCAGGGCATAGACTGTTCAAGGTTTTGAAAGCATTCCACAGGGATGTTGGCCCATGTTCACTCCAATGCTTTCCACAGATGTCAAGTTGGCTGGATGTCTTTGTTGTGGTGGATCATTCTTGATACACGCAGGAAACGGTTGAGCGTGAAAAACCCTGCAGCGTTGCAGTTCTTGACACAAACCGGTGTGCCTGGCACCTACTACAGTACAGTACCATACCCCGTTCAAAAGGCACTTAAATATTTTGTCTTGCCCATTCACCCTCTGGATGGCACACATACACAATCCATGTCTCAAATGTCTCAGGCTTAAAAATCCATTTTTGGGGCCTTCCGAGTGGGGCAGCAGTCTAAGGCATTGCAGTGCTTGAGGCGTCACTACAGATCATAGCTTTCACCTGGTTCGTCTAAGTCATGGAAAGAGCAGGTGTTGTATACTAAATATAAATATATTTATATACATATGTAGCTACAGTATATGGTTTTGCAAAACAATTATGTTTTGATTGTGGTACTGTATGTGCAAATGATTTTAGAGCAGAACATACGTGAATAAGACACACCCACACCCCATTGTGGTATCCAACACCTTAACGCTCATTTGCATTTTTAATTTGCACCTGTCAGTCTTTTGCCTCCCTGCCTAGACAGTTTTCAAAGGCTGAAGCTTCCCTGCTTAGATGTAATGTTCTTTAAGCTGTTCAGAAATTTGGTTGTTTAGCCTGAGACAATATTTTCAGAGGGTATCACCATTGTTGACCAAAGATTACAAGTGTGTAAATCAGGTTAACCAGATTAATATTTATTCGTTACAAGATTGCTGCTGTAGTCCTCTGTAGTCCTCTGTAGTCCTCTCATTTTGCCAGTTGAATTCTTTGGCCTCACCTTTTGAAATGTCAATCGTGGACTCATAAAATGACAGAGCCTCCAGAGTAACAGATGGGGATATTTATCAGCTTTGCAAGGAGACATAGATGGAGAATTCAGGGCATTGGCAGTATGCTGGAATGCAAAAGTAGGCCTATTGTTGAACTTTTATTAGGCATGCCTTCTGGGATTTCAGACATTTTAATGGGCTGTCAAGTGCACAAAGGCTGTCAGATTGCAAACCCATAAATTCCTTTTTTATTTTTTTATTATAAATGTGCATGTGATTTATGAGCGGGAGAACATTGTCATGAATTATATATTTGGCCATGGATAGATGGGCAGTCCGACACAGACTGACTGACACGAAAATCTGCCAACTTTACCATGCAAGGTATTGCCAGTAACAAAGCTTGCGCTTTTATTTCCTCCAACCGAGGTAGTCTTTAATGCAGTAATATGTTTAAAAGTCCCACCAACGCCTCAGTATAAAACGTTGCCTTTTAATACTGACATTAACAAAGCAGTATACTATGCATGATAAGAGAGAAATCATGGCCTGAAATGCCGTGCCCCATAAATCCATGGGGTAGAGAAGGAAAAGTCAGAAAGAAAAAAGAGAACCTTGAGTCTGACTCTTTTATAAACATCTGATTCAAAATCTTGAGTTGTTGGCCAATAGTATTCCTGTCAAGTTAACCTCCAATCAGATATCAGATCTACATGATGTGACCTCTGCTTATCAGAGGTGAGAGAATGGGGGTTGGAGAAATAAAGCGGAGGATGCTGAATTCCTAAGACAACACAGAGGAGTGTCTTGCATACGGTTGATAAGTCACTTCAGTGGCTTCCCTACCCTACAGTACGATTAGTCCTATTTCGATACGTCTGCTGCCTACAATTTAAAAAAAGGCAGTTTGGCGAGGACATTTGTTAGCAAGATATCAATGTGCATGATGTCTAACAAAGCAGAGTGAGGGTAGGAAAATGTATGAAACGTGGATACAACAGTGACTTTTTCAAATCATCCTACGGACGTTCATCCAGGTCAGCTTTTACATTTCTTTACATGATCGGAAAGAGCAGATTCTAAGGTTTCTAACATACAATCACTGACAAACTCTGGAAAATGGGGGCACAGGGCTCTGTTTCAAAATATCACCTTTGTTACATGACAGCGTTTCCATGCTTTACCGTGACACTCAAGTTGTGTGGGAAAAGTAACGTAATTAATCCCAAAATACGCTATTTCATTCTTTTGAAAATGTATTTTATTAGTCTTATAATGGTTTTTAGGACCTGCATAAACAAATTAATAATGGATGTCTTTGATGGTATATTTTCAATGGATTTATAAAAATAGACGCTTACCCACATTTGCATACCCCCTTTTTTTAAATGTTATATATTTTTTAAATTGAACCTTTATGTAACTAAGCAAGTCAGTTAAGAACAAAATCTTATTTACAATGACGGCCTACACCGGCCAAACCCGGACGATGCTGGGCCAATTGTGCGCCGCCCTATGGGACTCACAATCATGGCCGGTTATGATACAGCCTGAATTCGAACCAGGGTGTCTGTAGTGACACTTCTAGCACTGAGAAGCAGTGGCTTAGACCGCTACGCCACTCAGGAACCCCTACTCCCACTGTCACCGGTACAGGCATGTGCACAGGATATATACATGGTTTACCCCGGCACAAACGTGGTAAAAATGGGACTGTTTGAAAGGGGGTCGTCCCCCAAAAGTTTTTTTTACAGGTAACATACGCAAATCACACAGGATTTAGAGTATTTTAGACAAACATATGCACACACACACACACACACTGCCTCCTGTCTCCTGTCGATGCAACATAGAGGTATTTTTCAGTTTGATTGTTTTCTATTGTTAAGATCCCATTGTAAATCTCTTCTGTCATATGTATACCTATGAAAATAAAAGAATGCCAACTGTCCCTACCCCGGCTTCATGAAAGACACAACTCTCCTAAAATCTAAATTCAGACTGGCTACCCCCTGACCAGAGGCAGGAACACCTGCAGCCAAAACAAACAGCCTATACCAAAGTCTAGAACAGAAAGGTACATGACGTCACCAATCCCATGTTTCTGCTCATTGATTAATGAGTCACTTTAAGACCACAGGACATTATAGATTTGTTTTCTTTCTGGTGTTTGTTTATTGTGTTGCTGTTACCCATGAATATGGGTACGACCCTGCCTCACACAGGAAGCGGCGCAGGTCCTAATCCAGGCACTTGTCATCTCCCGTCTGGATTACTGCAACTCGCTGTTGGCTGGGCTCCCTGCCTGTGCCATTAAACCCCTACAACTCATCCAGAACGCCGCAGCCCGTCTGGTGTTCAACCTTCCCAAGTTCTCTCACGTCACCCCGCTCCTCCGCTCCCTCCACTGGCTTCCAGTTGAAGCTCGCATCCACTACAAGACCATGGTGCTTGCCTACGGAGCTGTGAGGGGAACGGCACCTCAGTACCTCCAGGCTCTGATCAGGCCCTACACCCAAACAAGGGCACTGCGTTCATCCACCTCTGGCCTGCTCGCCTCCCTACCACTGAGGAAGTACAGTTCCCGCTCAGCCCAGTCAAAACTGTTCGCTGCTCTGGCCCCCCAATGGTGGAACAAACTCCCTCACGACGCCAGGACAGCGGAGTCAATCACCACCTTCCGGAGACACCTGAAACCCCACCTCTTTAAGGAATACCTAGGATAGGATAAAGTAATCCCTCTCACCCCCTCCCCTGAAAAGATTTAGATGCACTACTGTTCCACTGGAGGTCATAAGGTGAATGCACCAATTTGTAAGTCGCTCTGGATAAGAGCGTCTGCTAAATGACTTAAATGTAAATGTAATATGTTGTATGCGCATGGATTTCTGTTTGTATTGACTTCTATATGAGTGTTGAAACCAAAACAACTTAACATAAGAGCTGGAAATGTAACATGCATACAGCTCATTCATAGTGTTGTTTCCGAGGCATTCCTGAGGCCTGGCTGTTCTCTGTAATAGTGGCTCTTAGGGCTGCAGCAGAGGCTGTTAATTAAGGATCCGCCCCTTTTTTAAATGTCTGTATGCATGGTACAACTGGAGGCTGTGTGGTGATGGCTCTCCTGAAGCTAATAGCTTAACTATCTGTCAGTTCAGCAGCAGAGGTACAAGAAGGTTTATACACAACCTACAGGCTCTCTGTAGTAGCTACTCCTGATGACTTTCTGCTGATGTTGACGCAATGCTATTTTGTTGTCGTGTCTCTGTGTGGCACACGACTGCATGTGTGTGCTCACCCTAGGCAGATTAATCAGGAAAGGTGAGCTTTGTGTCAGGGCAGTGACAAGCTTTTCGAGTTGATTCTTTTTCAGTCTCCTCGGTGCATTTCACAATCTGGACACAGGTGTTCAATACAAAAATGCTGACTAAACCGTTTCATAACTCAAGATCATAATTTTCCTCAGGCACATTGAGTATTCATCCTAACAAACATTTCCGCCTCTGTGTATGATAGACTTCCCTTGCCTTTGTTCATGTATTCCTTAGCAGTTAGAAATGGCCCTCCCCCTGACATAGCCCACCAGTATGTAATATACTTGTACAAAAGAACCCTGGCCCTTTGTTGTCTGAGTATCCCCTTCCTCTGACATGGCTCTCCTTTGTTTTCCTAGGATACTCCAAGATCCGGGAGTGGCCACCACCAGAGGTGAGAAACCTTCCCTATTACTTCTGTTGAGAATGAGGGCGTGTATTATTGTTTCTGGTATGGTGGGAGTGAAGGTGGTGATAAGTGAAGAAACGGAGAACCTGGAAGACCAGGAAGAGAAGGCAACAGTTTAGGTCATTAATTACCATAGCAGATGACCTTGCATTTCCTTAAATAGATTTTGGAGTTTCACCATTGAAAATGCCCTCTGTTTATAGTGCCTGTCAGAACATCTAGTTCCAGTTTGATTTCCATGCATCAGAAATTACAGCACAGCTTAACTCGCCGGGTGTCTTCTCATACAGGGTTTCCCAACCTCGGTCCTGGGGCCCACCCTAATTCAAGTTATCTTTGATTATTTGAATCAGGTGTGTACCCAGGGTGGGCCCCAGGACCGAGTTTGGGAAAACCTGCTCTAGTATTTGACTGTATGCCAACAACAGGTGCGTACATTTTGTTCAGACTATCGTTCGACAAGTTTGCAGGCAATGCAACGTTGACGTGACACGAGGGCATATCAAGCCGATCCGATGTCTCGATAAGGAGTTGAAGTTCAATCAAGGTCGGAAAGAGTTGTTGCTGATTACAGCCGACATCCTCTTTATACCACACACTTACTATGATTGACTTATCGGAGCATACAAGAGCCAATTAATCCACACCAAGTCAGTATTTTTCTTGCTTATGGTGTGGCCATTGACACCTCAATGTATCTTCTCTAACACTGTTAAATGTCCAAAGCCATTGACACCTCAATGTATCTTCTCTAACACTGTTAAATGTCCAAAGCCATTGACACCTCAATGTATCTTCTCTAACACTGTTAAATGTCCAAAGCCATTGATTGACACCTCAGTTTTTCCAGACACCACACTGCTAAATTCCCAGCCACCATTTGGACATTCTTTTCCACTATTTGCATAAGGACAATCACCATCAAATTGTTAAGTTCTGTGTGATCCCTGCCCAGTTCACTGGCTGACGGTCCCAATCTGGCCCAGTAATGATGTCCTACTGTGATTGGCTGGCCTCCACTGTCGGATGGTCCAGTGTTGTGGCGCAGAGAGGCTGCCAGGTGGGCGCCACAAGTTGGTGGAAATATAGGACAACCCGGTCTCTGAACTCCACTGAAACTATACAACAGGCTGCTAATGCATTCACACCATCCTCTCTCACTACACTATCATTATGGTCGATGGGCTATTATAGCGATCAGCCTGTTGCTGGTTGTCAGTCTGGAGATGGCCTATGACTTTAAGATGGATGGCCTTCTCTGTTCCACTGAGCTTTGCTAGCAGACCACACCAGGCATCTCAGTGCTTGTTGTGTGTGGCCATTGGGTCTGCCTCTCCTCTCCAACCCCAAACTGCTGAGACCTCCAAGAGTGGATCATTGCCTCTGCCTGTCTCCCGTGTGGTCTCTGCGGGGCGCTAATGGACCAGAGTGGGGTGATTAGCACTGAGGACATGGCCGTTTAGACTGGGTGCCTGGCAGATGCTGCAAGCCCTAGAGACAGATGGATGTAGAGCGTTTGTGTGTTTGCATTTACAAGGGTGGAGTGGCCTTGAAGACATTCAGCCAAAAACATGTCATTCACTTGGCATAGGAAGGTGCCGTGGAGAGCATTTCAAGGACTTTCTCTCTATCATCAAAAGCAATGGGCACAACACTCTTTAGTTCTGAAAAGAGTGAGTGAAAATCATTTCTGTGGGCTCAGCCTCTGAGTTACTGAGGAAGTGAATGTCAAATAGCCCCAAAAAACTGCATTACTACCTGAGTGTTTGTATTATGAGTGGTGGAGCTTCCTGGCTAAATAAAAGAGATGGTCATATATTTTTTTTTTGTGCTTTTTCTGCTTCTTAGGGAGCTTGTGATCGTGTAGTCTCGGAAAAGTATATTTATTTACTGCTCAGAATAAGTAGGTATTCAACCCCGTTTAAGAAATATTGAAGTTTCCTTTCCTGTAATGCAGACATACTGTACTCCTCCAGAGACTGGGATCACTCTTCACTTAACTGGTCTATAGAATGCCCAGTAGGTAGCAGCCTGAACACACTTCTACAGCTGGAATACAATGGAATATTATGGTTTTCTGTAGCAATTCCAGAAGTTTCCCTTTTTTTTTCTTTTTGTTTTGTGGTCCTTTTTGAGAAATATGCAGACAACCCTCTTAAGCAATGAGGCGAAGCCCAGCGGCTGCCCAATAATTTGATTCCAGGAGAGAGTTATTGGACCGGGCACAATCCGCATGGGTAAAAATATGAGGAGCGCAACTCATTCCAAGACTTCCACGTCAGTAATTATTGAAATAAAGCCGCTAGGAAATAAGTTCCAATATTCCCCTCGCTGCCCTCGAGTCTTCTCAGAGAAGAGAGAGAATGAGAGAGAGAAAGGGGGAGAGAGCTGTTTGTTCCTCACTAGCAGACCAAGGACCGCGGAGCACCTCTTTTCACTAGCCGATGAATAGGGACGCTTTGTTGCTAATGACATGAAGTGGATTTATGCAGGGCGCTCTTTACACATCTCAGCATTCAAGATAGTCATATTGAAATGGCCTCATATTCAGAATCCATTCTTCGCCCTTCGAGATAGAACCCTGACAGCTTTTATGTTCTAATGGGATAAAAGGTATAAGTACTTGTTCTCCTCACACTTAAGTCTGACCATTAGAGCTGTATTGTGCGTTCAACAGGCTCTGAGTCATACACTACAACAGCTTTTCAGTTTTTATGTGATTCTTTTGAATGTCAAGGAACGTTTAAAGGTATAACGTATAAAAGGTTTATACGTTCCTTATTGGATTTACTTCACAAACTACAGGTTTTTGTGAACGTGTACCCTACCCAACAGTGAGTCGGTGTTGAAAGCATGGACATTGGTGTTGGTCAGAAGTATTGATGTGTGTGTTGTGGCAGCTCTGGAGGTCCTGGTTCTGAGGAGGAGGCGGGGGGGAACAGTCGACACCGCCACGGCAACCGCCATGGCAACGCCGGAGGACTGGAGAGGAGGATGGAGGAACTGGAAAAGGTACTCAAAATTAGGCTTGCTCTACCATTCCCCCAGAAGTGTGCACTCGGTCACTCCCCCTCATGCATTGAACGCATTGGATTAGTGCAAGCAAACATAGCTGGGGGAAGGTTCTGCATTAGGCCCATCGTTCACTAGTTGACAACTATTTCAACACAGGCCTATCCATCATCACTATCCAATGTTTATAATGTCACTGTGATGTAAATATTAAAATGACATGTTTTAGTTGATTATTTCAGAATGACTTATGCTTCTTGGCACATTTGACCATTTTTATTGTTATTATTTGTTATCCTTCCCGTCTACTGCTATTTCTCTGTCTATATCCATCTCACGTTTCCTGAAAGACCGGTGTTTGTCCTTCTGTCCATCCGTCGCAGGGGCAGAGAAAATTTGATAGTTCTCCTCTCCCAAGGCCCTGCTGCTATAACTGTTTTTAAAGCATCTATCAGCATCCTGATAGATCTTGAGGATTTCTTTTTAAAAGATTAATTCCTCTCTGAGTCGTTTGAGCGGCTGCCCAGTCTGGCCTCGCTGTTCATCTTCAGTCAGATGTCGCCCTTCCTATATTCCTGTCTGCAATAACTCCTCTGTGTTCAGTCAGAGAATGTCTTTTACTGGAGTTAGGGAGAGGGGGAGTTCTCTCTTCCCCATCACCCTGTTCTTATGAAGCACTCTGTACTCCCTCTCAATCACTTTTTAGATTCTCAAATGTCATCCCGGTCCAGTCCATTTCTAAAAGAAAAACTACTGCTTTCACTTGCCACGACGCCTGTAAATGAAGAGTTTGCACATCACTGGCGAGTTCGAGAGAGCAGTCGGTGCACTTTAGTTTTGTATTGATTTCAGCAAGTTCTGTCGTTGGTCTCTGGCTCGTTTAAATGCAGTAGATTTCATAGCTTTATACAACATTGACAAATGTGCAGCGCCCTTGATTGCTGTGAGTATTGCATTGTAGTGTCATTCATCATGATAATGAAAGTATTACTTTGAAGCTTCAGTTACCCATGTAACTCGGGTAACTCTCCATAAAATAACATTTATCTTCCGCAGCCTGAAGATTTATGGTCGCCGTGGTATGGACATCATGCTACATTGTTTTGATGTTTTCTAGTTGCTATATGGATTTCCATGGAAACCAGTTTCACGCTTATCTGTAGTAAAAAACAAAGTTAAGTTGGAGAGGCGGATTCCTGGCGAGCCTTCATTTCGCAGCGTAAATATCATCTTGAAATGTGACCATATGTCCACATGGCTGAGGCTTCTATATTTGTTCTCTCTCGGTCTCTGGCTCTCTGTCTGTGTATGTGGACCATACCAAAGTGCTGCAGGATGTGTTCTAACGTTAACAGAGCTCTTTGCCCCTTCTTCCTCAGGAGCTGGCCAGACAGAGGCAGGAGAACGGGCAGCTGCTGAAAGCCCACCAGGATAAAGACGACCTGATTGGAAAGCTGAAGGAGGAGATTGACTTGCTGAATAGAGTGAGTGTTGGAGAGGGTTCGGCCAGGGTTGAGAGGGTAGAGTTGGGCTAGGCTGGGGAGTGTTGGAGAGGGTCAACCAGGGTTGACAGGGTAGAGGTGGGGTAGATTGTTGGGGAGGGTCAACCAGGGTTGACAGGGTAGAGTTGGGGTAGATTGTTGGGGAGGGTCAACCAGGGTTGACAGGGTAGAGGTGGGCTAGAGTGGAGAGTGTTGGAGACTGTCATACAGGGTTGAGAGGGTAGAGGCGGGTAGGCTGGGGAGTGTTGGAGAGAGTCAACCAGGGTTGACAGGGTAGATGTGGACTAGGGTGGGCAGCCTCTAAGGCACTGAGAGTTTAAGGTATTTTGAAGAGGTTACTATACAGATGTTACAAAGTAACAAGGCTAGATCTACTTTCACAATTATTCAAATCAAATTTTATTGGTCACATACACATGGTTAGCAGATGTTATTGCGAGTGTAGCGATATACTTGTGCTTCTAGTTCCGACAGTGCAGCAATATCTAACATGTAGTTTAACAATTCCACAACGACTATCTAATACCCACAAATCTAAGTAAGAAATGGAAGAAGAATATAAAGATATGGATGAGTGATAACCGAGTGGCATAGGTAAGATGTAATAGATGGTATAAAATACAGTATATACATAAGAAATGAGTAATGCAAGATATGTAAACATTATTAAAGTGGCATTATAAAAGTCACTAGTGATCCATTTATTAAAATGGCCAATGATTTCAAGTCTATGTAGGCAGCAGCCTCCCTGTGTTAGTGATGGCTGTTTTACAATCTGATGCAATCTAAGATAGAAGCTGTTTTTCAGTCTCTCGGTCCCGGCTTTGATGCACCTGTACTGACCTTGCCTTCTGGATGATAGCGGGGCGGACAGGCAGTGGCTCGGGTGGTTGATGTCCTTGATGATCTTTTTGGCCTTCCTGTGACATCGGGTGCTGTAGGTGTCCTGGAGGGCTAGTAGTTTGCCCCCGGCGATGCGTTGTGCAGACTGCACCACCCTCTGGAAAGCCTTGCAGTTGTGGGCAGTGCAGTTGCTGTATCAGGCGGTGATACTTCCCGACAGGATGCTGTCAATTGTATTATAAATAAATAGTATGCTACTTAAATGATAATGTATGGTGCCCTTCTAGTCTAGAACACAGGTATACCTATGTGTTTTTTTTTCCCATAATCCTTTGATGGACAACTCTTATCTTGCCACGTCTAACTGCCACAGTTAAAGATGCACTATGCAGAAATAGCTCTGCCATTTCCTGGTTGCAAAAATTCAAATAGTTCGCTTAATTTCAGTTTGTGGCAACTGGCAAGTATAGTGTAGAGAATCATTGTACCATTTAAACAGCTGGGAAATACATTTTTCATAACCCCAAATATTTTATTTTCAGTATTAAAGCTGAAAACTGAAAGAGAAAAAATGCAAAAATGTAACTTAAGGGAAGCATATAAATAGCACACGTAGAACAGATCTACCACTTCGACTTGCTTTCAATGAGAATTACTGATCTATAACACACACTTCTATGTGAATTGGTCAGGCCACCCAAAAAGTTACATATTGCAACTTTAATCTTATTATAGTTTCTCTTAATTGTCAGTTGAAAGCTTGTCATTTTTAGTGACTGTGTACTGCAGAGGAAACTTGGAGTAATTCAGTCTCTCACAGCTGTGTTGAGTGAAGCCGAGGACTGAATAGAACCGATTGCCAAATTACCACGTCGCTATCTGCAGGCAATCAGCTTGATATTGTAAAGCTGCTTCTCGGATAAGCAGAAGATTACAATTATCCAGCGCTTGCAAGGATTAACACTTGCACAGGCATCCCCCCCCAAAAGTCATTTTCTCATGTTCTCTCTCTCCATCTCCCGTACCCCAACCTCTGAACTGGATCTGATTGGTGTTTTATCAACATTTTAAACTCATTGTCCACCACACGGGTCGTAACCCCATCCGATTTTAGTCTACAGAGCCTGAAGTAAACGATATGCACACCCTTTCGAGGTGCAGAGCTCTTCAGTTCCACTCCCCTGCACCCCATGGCAGTTTGGAGAAACAACTTTTTAGTTTCGCTCTGTGCCTCCTGACTTAAAACGGCTCCCCTTTTCAAAACATGACATGTTCCCTTCCCTGACAGAGTTTATCGGATCTAGTCTGAAGAAAACACTAGGCCCCTGCTATAAGTCAAGAGTCCTTATGCCAATCAACATCCTACATGCTGTGGTTAAGAGAAACCCTTGTAGTGTGGAGTACGAGTCTGATTTCAATCATCCCTGATATGTAACGTGACTTATAACCACTAGGGTTATCAGCCTATAATTAATTCATCATTAGTCAAGAGTTACTACATTTCCACTCCTATACGCTCCTGAATGTTATTTAACCATTTAACCATGCATTAGGCTAAATCCACAGACTCTGAATGTAAAGAGACAGCTGTGTCATGTGCCTCTTTCTCTAGAGACCAATTACATTGCTTCTCCTTGGCACCGGGGAGTCAGATCTGTGACAGCCTACAGGCAAATACCCCACACCCTGTCTCCATACATACTGTAGACCCACACTGTATACAGAGAGGCAAATACCCCACACCCTGTCTCCATACATACTGTAGACCCACACTGTATACAGAGAGGCAAATACCCCACACCCTGTCTCCATACCTACTGTAGACCCACACTGTATACAGAGAGGCAAATACCCCACACCCTGTCTCCATACCTACTGTAGACCCACACTGTATACAGAGAGGCAAATATCCCACACCCTGTCTCCATACTTATTGTAGACCCACACTGTATACAGAGGGGCAAATACCCCACACCCTGTCTCCATACATACTGTAGACCCACACTGTATACAGAGGGGCAAATACCCCACACCCTGTCTCCATACCTACTGTAGACCCACACTGTATACAGAGAGGCAAATACCCCACACCCTGTCTCCATACATACTGTAGACCCACACTGTATACAGAGGCAAATACCCCACACCCTGTCTCCCATACATACTGTAGACCCACACTGTATACAGAGAGGCAAATACCCCACCCCCTGTCTCCATACCTACTGTAGACCCACACTGTATACAGAGGCAAATACCCCACACCCTGTCTCCCATACATACTGTAGACCCACACTGTATACAGAGAGGCAAATACCCCACCCCCTGTCTCCATACCTACTGTATACAGAGGCAAATACCCCACACCCTGTCTCCCATACCTATTGTAGACCTACACTGTATACAGAGGCAAATACCCCACACCCTGTCTCCCATACCTATTGTAGACCCACACTGTATACAGAGAGGAAAATACCCCACACCCTGTCTCCCATACCTATTGTAGACCCACACTGTATACAGAGAGGCAAATACCCCACCCCCTGTCTCCATACCTACTGTAGACCCACACTGTATACAGAGGCAAATACCCCACACCCTGTCTCCATACCTACTGTAGACCCACACTGTATACAGAGAGGCAAATACCCCACACCCTGTCTCCATACCTACTGTAGACCCACACTGTATACAGAGAGGCAAATACCCCAGCACCCTGTCTCCATACCTATTGTAGACCCACTACAGAGGGGTACCCCACACCCTGTCTCCATACCTACTGTAGACCCACACTGTATACAGAGGCAAAACCCCACCCCTGTCTCCATACATACTGTAGACCCACACTGTATACAGAGAGGCAAATACCCCACACCCTGTCTCCATACATACTGTAGACCCACACTGTATACAGAGAGGCAAATACCCCCACACCCTGTCTCCATACATACTGTAGACCCACACTGTATACAGAGAGTCAAATACCCCACACCCTGTCTCCCATACCTATTGTAGACCCACACTGTATACAGAGGCAAATACCCCACACCCTGTCTCTAGACCCATACCTACTGTATACAGAGGACCCACACCCTGTCTCCATACCTACAGAGACCCAACTGTATACAGAGGCAAATACCCACACCCTGTCTCCATACCTACTGTAGACCCACACTGTATACAGAGGCAAATACCCCACACCCTGTCTCCATACCTACTGTAGACCCACACTGTATACAGAGAGGCAAATACCCCACACCCTGTCTCCATACCTACTGTAGACCCACACTGTATACAGAGGCAAATACCCCACCTGGTCTCCACTGTATACAGAGGCAAATACCCCACACCCTGTCTCCATACCTATTGTAGACCCACACTGTATACAGAGGCAAAACCCCACCCCTTTCTTCATACCTACTGTAGACCCACACTGTATACAGAGGCAAAAGACCCCTTCTCCATACCTGTAGACCCACACTGATACAGAGGCAAAACCCCCACCCCTTTCTCCATACCTATTGTAGACCCACACTGTATACAGAGGCAAAACCCCACCCCTGTCTCCATACCTACTGTAGACCCACACTGTATACAGAGGCAAATACCCCACCCCTGTCTCCATACATACTGTAGACCCACACTGTATACAGAGGCAAATACCCCACACCCTGTCTCCATACCTATTGTAGACCCACACTGTATACAGAGGCAAAACCCCCCACCCCTTTCTCCATACCTACTGTAGACCCACACTGTATACAGAGGCAAAACCCCCACCCCTTTCTCCATACCTATTGTAGACCCACACTGTATACAGAGGCAAAACCCCACCCCTTTCTCCATACCTACTGTAGACCCACACTGTATACAGAGGCAAAACCCCCACCCCCTTTCTCCATACAAAACTGTAGACCCACACTGTATACAGAGGCAAATACCCCACACCCTGTCTCCATACCTACTGTAGACCCACACTGTATACAGAGGCAAATACCCCACCCCTGTCTCCATACCTACTGTAGACCCACACTGTATACAGAGGCAAATACCCACACCCTGTCTCCATACCTACTGTAGACCCACACTGTATACAGAGAGGCAAATACCCCCCCCACCCCTGTCTCCATACCTACTGTAGACCCACACTGTATACAGAGGCAAATACCCCCACACCCTGTCTCCCATACCTATTGTAGACCTACACTGTATACAGAGGCAAATACCCCACACCCTGTCTCCCATACCTATTGTAGACCCACACTGTATACAGAGGAAAATACCCCACACCCTGTCTCCCATACCTATTGTAGACCCACACTGTATACAGAGAGGCAAATACCCCACACCCTGTATACAGAGGCAAATACCCCACACCCTGTCTCCATACCTACTGTAGACCCACACTGTATACAGAGGCAAAACCCCACACCCTTTCTCCATACCTACTGTAGACCCACACTGTATACAGAGGCAAAACCCCACCCCCTTTCTCCATACCTATTGTAGACCCACACTGTATACAGAGGCAAAACCCCCACCCCCTGTCTCCATACCTATTGTAGACCCACACTGTATACAGAGAGGCAAATACCCCACACCCTGTCTCCATACCTACTGTAGACCCACACTGTATACAGAGAGGCAAATACCCCCAGCCCTGTCTCCATACCTATTGTAGACCCCACACTGTATACAGAGGGGCAAATACCCCACACCCTGTCTCCATACATACTGTAGACCCACACTGTATACAGAGAGGCAAATACCCCACACCCTGTCTCCATACCTATTGTAGACCCACACTGTATACAGAGGGGCAAATACCCCACACCCTGTCTCCATACCTGTATACAGAGGCAAATATTGTAGACCCACACTGTATACAGAGAGTCAAATACCCCACACCCTGTCTCCATACATACTGTAGACCCACACTGTATACAGAGAGGCAAATACCCCACACCCTGTCTCCATACCTATTGTAGACCCACACTGTATACAGAGGCAAAACCCCCACCCCTGTCTCCATACATACTGTAGACCCACACTGTATACAGAGGCAGAACCCCACCCCTGTCTCCATACATACTGTAGACCCACACTGTATACGAGAGGCAAATACCCCACACCCTGTCTCCCATACCTACTGTAGACCCACACTGTATACAGAGGCAAATACCCCACACCCTGTCTCCATACATACTGTAGACCCACACTGTATACAGAGAGTCAAATACCCCACACCCTGTCTCCATACTTATTGTAGACCCACACTGTATACAGAGGCAAATACCCCACACCCTGTCTCCATACCTACTGTAGACCCACACTGTATACAGAGGAAAATACCCCACACCCTGTCTCCCATACCTACTGTAGACCCACACTGTATACAGAGAGGCAAATACCCCACACCCTGTCTCCATACCTATTGTAGACCCACACTGTATACAGAGGCAAAACCCCACCCCCTTTCTCCATACCTACTGTAGACCCACACTGTATACAGAGGCAAAACCCCCACCCCCTGTCTCCCATACATACTGTAGACCCACACTGTATACAGAGGTCAAATACCCCACACCCTGTCTCCATACCTATTGTAGACCCACACTGTAGACCCACACTGTATACAGAGGCAAATACCCCACACCCTGTCTCCATACCTACTGTAGACCCACACTGTATACAGAGGAAAATACCCCACACCCTGTCTCCCATACCTACTGTAGACCCACACTGTATACAGAGAGGCAAATAACCCACACCCTGTCTCCATACTTATTGTAGACCCACACTGTATACAGAGGGGCAAATACCCCACACCCTGTCTCCATACATACTGTAGACCCACACTGTATACAGAGGGGCAAATACCCCACACCCTGTCTCCATACCTACTGTAGACCCACACTGTATACAGAGAGGCAAATACCCCACACCCTGTCTCCATACATACTGTAGACCCACACTGTATACAGAGGCAAATACCCCACACCCTGTCTCCCATACATACTGTAGACCCACACTGTATACAGAGAGGCAAATACCCCACCCCCTGTCTCCATACCTACTGTAGACCCACACTGTATACAGAGGCAAATACCCCACACCCTGTCTCCCATACATACTGTAGACCCACACTGTATACAGAGAGGCAAATACCCCACACCCTGTCTCCCATACCTACTGTAGACCCACACTGTATACAGAGGCAAATACCCCACACCCTGTCTCCCATACCTATTTTAGACCTACACTGTATACAGAGGCAAATACCCCACACCCTGTCTCCCATACCTATTGTACAGAGACCCACACTGTATACAGAGAGGAAAATACCCCACACCCTGTCTCCCATACCTATTGTAGACCCACACTGTATACAGAGAGGCAAATAGCCCCACCCCCACCCTGTCTCCATACCTACTGTAGACCCACACTGTATACAGAGGCAAATACCCCACACCCTGTCTCCATACCTACTGTAGACCCACACTGTATACAGAGGCAAATACCCCAGCCCCTGTCTCCATACCTACTGTAGACCCACACTGTATACAGAGGGCAAATACCCCACACCCTGTCTCCATACATAATGTAGACCCACACTGTATACAGAGGCAAATACCCCACACCCTGTCTCCATACCTATTGTAGACCCACACTGTATACAGAGGGCAAATACCCCACACCCTGTCTCCATACCTATTGTAGACCCACACTGTATACAGAGGCAAAACCCCACCCCTGTCTCCATACATACTGTAGACCCACACTGTATACAGAGGCAAATACCCCACACCCTGTCTCCCATACCTACTGTAGACCCACACTGTATACAGAGAGGCAAATACCCCACACCCTGTCTCCATACATACTGTAGACCCACACTGTAGACCCACACTGTATACAGAGGCAAATACCCCACACCCTGTCTCCATACCTATTGTAGACCCACACTGTATACAGAGGAAAATACCCCACACCCTGTCTCCCATACCTACTGTAGACCCACACTGTATACAGAGGAAAATACCCCACACCCTGTCTCCATACCTACTGTAGACCCACACTGTATACAGAGAGGCAAATACCCCACCCCCTGTCTCCATACCTATTGTAGACCCACACTGTATACAGAGGGGCAAATACCCCACACCCTGTCTCCATACCTATTGTAGACCCACACTGTATACAGAGAGTCAAATACCCCACACCCTGTCTCCATACATACTGTAGACCCACACTGTATACAGAGAGGCAAATACCCCACACCCTGTCTCCATACCTATTGTAGACCCACACTGTATACAGAGGCAAAACCCCCACCCCCTGTCTCCATACATACTGTAGACCCACACTGTATACAGAGGCAGAACCCCCACACCCTGTCTCCATACATACTATACAGAGACCCACACTGTATACAGAGGCAAATACCCCACACCCTGTCTCCATACCTACTGTAGACCCACACTGTATACAGAGAGGCAAATACCCCACACCCTGTCTCCATACATACTGTAGACCCACACTGTATACAGAGGCAAATACCCCACACCCTGTCTCCCATACATACTGTAGACCCACACTGTATACAGAGGCAAATACCCCACCCCCTGTCTCCATACCTACTGTAGACCCACACTGTATACTACCCCCACCCTGTCTCCCATACCTACTGTAGACCCACACTGTATACAGAGAGGCAAATACCCCACACCCTGTCTCCCATACCTACTGTAGACCCACACTGTATACAGAGGCAAATACCCCACACCCTGTCTCCATACCTATTGTAGACCTACACTGTATACAGAGGCAAATACCCCACACCCTGTCTCCCATACCTATTGTAGACCCACACTGTATACAGAGAGGCAAATACCCCACACCCTGTCTCCATACCTATTGTAGACCCACACTGTATACAGAGGCAAATACCCCACCCCCTGTCTCCATACCTACTGTAGACCCACACTGTATACAGAGGCAAATACCCCACACCCTGTCTCCATACCTACTGTAGACCCACACTGTATACAGAGGCAAATACCCCCCCCTGTCTCCATACCTACTGTAGACCCACACTGTATACAGAGGGGCAAATACCCCACACCCTGTCTCCATACATACTGTAGACCCACACTGTATACAGAGAGTCAAATACCCCACACCCTGTCTCCATACTTATTGTAGACCCACACTGTATACAGAGGCAAATACCCCACACCCTGTCTCCATACCTATTGTAGACCCACACTGTATACAGAGGAAAATACCCCACACCCTGTCTCCCATACCTACTGTAGACCCACACTGTATACAGAGGAAAATACCCCACACCCTGTCTCCATACCTACTACAGAGAGGCAAATACCCCACACCCTGTCTCCATACCTACTGTAGACCCACACTGTATACAGAGAGGCAAATACCCCACACCCTGTCTCCATACCTATTGTAGACCCACACTGTATACAGAGGGGCAAATACCCCACACCCTGTCTCCATACCTATTGTAGACCCACACTGTATACAGAGAGTCAAATACCCCACACCCTGTCTCCATACATACTGTAGACCCACACTGTATACAGAGAGGCAAATACCCCACACCCTGTCTCCATACCTATTGTAGACCCACACTGTATACAGAGGCAAAACCCCCACCCCCTGTCTCCATACATACTGTAGACCCACACTGTATACAGAGGCAGAACCCCCACCCCCTGTCTCCATACATACTGTAGACCCACACTGTATACGGAGAGGCAAATACCCCACACCCTGTCTCCCATACCTACTGTAGACCCACACTGTATACAGAGGCAAATACCCCACACCCTGTCTCCATACATACTGTAGACCCACACTGTATACAGAGAGTCAAATACCCCACACCCTGTCTCCATACTTATTGTAGACCCACACTGTATACAGAGGCAAATACCCCACACCCTGTCTCCATACCTACTGTAGACCCACACTGTATACAGAGGAAAATACCCCACACCCTGTCTCCCATACCTACTGTAGACCCACACTGTATACAGAGAGGCAAATACCCCACACCCTGTCTCCATACCTATTGTAGACCCACACTGTATACAGAGGCAAAACCCCACCCCTTTCTCCATACCTACTGTAGACCCACACTGTATACAGAGGCAAAACCCCCACCCCTGTCTCCCATACCTACTGTAGACCCACACTGTATACAGAGGCAAATACCCCACACCCTGTCTCCATACATACTGTAGACCCACACTGTATACAGAGAGTCAAATACCCCACACCCTGTCTCCATACCTACTGTAGACCCACACTGTATACAGAGGCAAATACCCCACACCCTGTCTCCATACCTACTGTAGACCCACACTGTATACAGAGGAAAATACCCCACCACCCTGTCTCCCATACCTACTGTAGACCCACACTGTATACAGAGGAGGCAAATAACCCCACCCTGTCTCCATACCTATTGTAGACCCACACTGTATACAGATTGGGGCAAATACCCCACACCCTGTCTCCATACATACTGTAGACCCACACTGTATACAGAGGCAAATACCCCACACCCTGTCTCCATACCTACTGTAGACCCACACTGTATACAGAGAGGCAAATACCCCACACCCTGTCTCCATACATACTGTAGACCCACACTGTATACAGAGGCAAATACCCCACACCCTGTCTCCCATACATACTGTAGACCCACACTGTATACAGAGAGGCAAATACCCCACCCCCTGTCTCCATACCTACTGTAGACCCACACTGTATACAGAGGCAAATACCCCACACCCTGTCTCCCATACATACTGTAGACCCACACTGTATACAGAGAGGCAAATACCCCACACCCTGTCTCCCATACCTACTGTAGACCCACACTGTATACAGAGGCAAATACCCCACACCCTGTCTCCCATACCTATTGTAGACCTACACTGTATACAGAGGCAAATACCCCACACCCTGTCTCCCATACCTATTGTAGACCCACACTGTATACAGAGAGGAAAATACCCCACACCCTGTCTCCCATACCTATTGTAGACCCACACTGTATACAGAGAGGCAAATACCCCACCCCCTGTCTCCATACCTACTGTAGACCCACACTGTATACAGAGGCAAATACCCCACACCCTGTCTCCATACCTACTGTAGACCCACACTGTATACAGAGAGGCAAATACCCCAGCCCCTGTCTCCATACCTATTGTAGACCCACACTGTATACAGAGGGGCAAATACCCCACACCCTGTCTCCATACATAATGTAGACCCACACTGTATACAGAGAGGCAAATACCCCACACCCTGTCTCCATACCTATTGTAGACCCACACTGTATACAGAGGGGCAAATACCCCACACCCTGTCTCCATACCTATTGTAGACCCACACTGTATACAGAGGCAAAACCCCCACCCCCTGTCTCCATACATACTGTAGACCCACACTGTATACAGAGAGGCAAATACCCCACACCCTGTCTCCCATACCTACTGTAGACCCACACTGTATACAGAGAGGCAAATACCCCACACCCTGTCTCCATACATACTGTAGACCCACACTGTATACAGAGAGTCAAATACCCCACACCCTGTCTCCATACTTATTGTAGACCCACACTGTATACAGAGGCAAATACCCCACACCATGTCTCCATACCTATTGTAGACACCCTGTCCCACACTGTATACAGACAGAAAATACCCCACACCCTGTCTCCCATACCTACTGTAGACCCACACTGTATACAGAGAGGCAAATACCCCACACCCTGTCTCCATACCTACTGTAGACCCACACTGTATACAGAGGCAAATACCCCACACCCGGTCTCCCATACCTACTGTAGACCCACACTGTATACAGAGAGGCAAATACCCCACACCCTGTCTCCATACCTATTGTAGACCCACACTGTATACAGAGGCAAAACCCCCACCCCCTTTCTCCATACCTACTGTAGACCCACACTGTATACAGAGGCAAAACCCCCACCCCCTTTCTCCATACCTATTGTAGACCCACACTGTATACAGAGGCAAAACCCCCACCCCCTTTCTCCATACCTATTGTAGACCCACACTGTATACAGAGGCAAATACCCCACACCCTGTCTCCCATACCTATTGTAGACCTACACTGTATACAGAGGCAAATACCCCACACCCTGTCTCCCATACCTATTGTAGACCCACACTGTATACAGAGAGGAAAATACCCCACACCCTGTCTCCCATACCTATTGTAGACCCACACTGTATACAGAGAGGCAAATACCCCACACCCTGTCTCCATACCTACTGTAGACCCACACTGTATACAGAGGCAAATACCCCACACCCTGTCTCCATACCTACTGTAGACCCACACTGTATACAGAGAGGCAAATACCCCAGCCCCTGTCTCCATACCTATTGTAGACCCACACTGTATACAGAGGGGCAAATACCCCACACCCTGTCTCCATACATAATGTAGACCCACACTGTATACAGAGAGGCAAATACCCCACACCCTGTCTCCATACCTATTGTAGACCCACACTGTATACAGAGGGGCAAATACCCCACACCCTGTCTCCATACCTATTGTAGACCCACACTGTATACAGAGGCAAAACCCCCACCCCCTGTCTCCATACATACTGTAGACCCACACTGTATACAGAGAGGCAAATACCCCACACCCTGTCTCCCATACCTACTGTAGACCCACACTGTATACAGAGAGGCAAATACCCCACACCCTGTCTCCATACATACTGTAGACCCACACTGTATACAGAGAGTCAAATACCCCACACCCTGTCTCCATACTTATTGTAGACCCACACTGTATACAGAGGCAAATACCCCACACCCTGTCTCCATACCTATTGTAGACCCACACTGTATACAGAGGAAAATACCCCACACCCTGTCTCCCATACCTACTGTAGACCCACACTGTATACAGAGGAAAATACCCCACACCCTGTCTCCCATACCTACTGTAGACCCACACTGTATACAGAGAGGCAAATACCCCACACCCTGTCTCCATACCTATTGTAGACCCACACTGTATACAGAGGCAAAACCCCCACCCCCTTTCTCCATACCTACTGTAGACCCACACTGTATACAGAGGCAAAACCCCCACCCCTTTCTCCATACCTATTGTAGACCCACACTGTATACAGAGGCAAAACCCCACCCCCTTTCTCCATACCTATTGTAGACCCACACTGTATACAGAGGCAAAACCCCACCCCCTGTCTCCATACCTACTGTAGACCCACACTGTATACAGAGAGGCAAATACCCCACACCCTGTCTCCATACATATTGTAGACCCACACTGTATACAGAGAGGCAAATACCCCACACCCTGTCTCCATACCTATTGTAGACCCACACTGTATACAGAGGCAAAACCCCACCCCCTTTCTCCATACCTACTGTAGACCCACACTGTATACAGAGGCAAAACCCCCACCCCCTTTCTCCATACCTATTGTAGACCCACACTGTATACAGAGGCAAAACCCCCCACCCCTTTCTCCATACCTATTGTAGACCCACACTGTATACAGAGGCAAAACCCCCACCCCCTTTCTCCATACATACTGTAGACCCACACTGTATAGAGGCAAATACCCCACACCCTGTCTCCCATACATACTGTAGACCCACACTGTATACAGAGAGGCAAATACCCCACCCCCTGTCTCCATACCTACTGTAGACCCACACTGTATACAGAGGCAAATACCCCACACCCTGTCTCCCATACCTATTGTAGACCTACACTGTATACAGAGGCAAATACCCCACACCCTGTCTCCCATACCTATTGTAGACCCACACTGTATACAGAGAGGAAAATACCCCACACCCTGTCTCCCATACCTGCAGAGCGAGTCAGGAGGAGGGGGCCGGGGAGATGATTCGGAGAGGGTGTAGACCCACACTGTATACAGAGAGGCAAATACCCCACACCCTGTATACAGAGGCAAATACCCCACACCCTGTCTCCATACCTACTGTAGACCCACACTGTATACAGAGAGGCAAATACCCCACACCCTGTCTCCATACCTATTGTAGACCCACACTGTATACAGAGAGGCAAATACCCCACCCCCTGTCTCCATACCTACTGTAGACCCACACTGTATACAGAGGCAAATACCCCACACCCTGTCTCCCATACATACTGTAGACCCACACTGTATACAGAGAGGCAAATACCCCACCCCCTGTCTCCATACCTACTGTAGACCCACACTGTATACAGAGGCAAATACCCCACACCCTGTCTCCCATACCTATTGTAGACCTACACTGTATACAGAGGCAAATACCCCACACCCTGTCTCCCATACCTACACTGTACAGACCCACACTGTATACAGAGAGGCAAAAATACCCCACACCCTGTCTCCCATACCTATTGTAGACCCACACTGTATACAGAGAGGCAAAACCCCCCCACACCCTGTATACAGAGGCAAAACCCCCAGACCCTGTCTCCAAATACCCCCACACCCTGTCTCCCATACCTACTGTAGACCCACACTGTATACAGAGGCAAATACCCCACACCCTGTCTCCATACATACTGTAGACCCACACTGTATACAGAGAGTCAAATACCCCACACCCTGTCTCCATACTTATTGTAGACCCACACTGTATACAGAGGCAAATACCCCACACCCTGTCTCCATACCTACTGTAGACCCACACTGTATACAGAGGAAAATACCCCACACCCTGTCTCCCATACCTACTGTAGACCCACACTGTATACAGAGAGGCAAATACCCCACACCCTGTCTCCATACCTATTGTAGACCCACACTGTATACAGAGGCAAAAACCCCACCCCCTTTCTCCATACCTACTGTAGACCCACACTGTATACAGAGGCAAAACCCCCACCCCCTGTCTCCCATACCTACTGTAGACCCACACTGTATACAGAGAGGCAAATACCCCACACCCTGTCTCCATACATACTGTAGACCCACACTGTATACAGAGAGTCAAATACCCCACACCCTGTCTCCATACTTATTGTAGACCCACACTGTATACAGAGGCAAATACCCCACCCCTGTCTCCATACCTACTGTAGACCCACACTGTATACAGAGGAAAATACAGAGAGGCCCACACCCTGTCTCCCATACCTACTGTAGACCCACACTGTATACAGAGAGGCAAATACCCCACACCCTGTCTCCATACTTATTGTAGACCCACACTGTATACAGAGGCAAAACCCCACACCCTGGGCAAATACCCCACACCCTGTCTCCATACATACTGTAGACCCACACTGTATACAGAGGGCAAATACCCCACACCCTGTCTCCATACCTACTGTAGACCCACACTGTATACAGAGAGGCAAATACCCCACACCCTGTCTCCATACATACTGTAGACCCACACTGTATACAGAGGCAAATACCCCACACCCTGTCTCCATACATACTGTAGACCCACACTGTATACAGAGGCAAACCCCACACCCTGTCTCCACCTATTGTAGACCCACACTGTCTCCATACCTACTGTAGACCCACACTGTATACAGAGGCAAATACCCCCACCCCCTGTCTCCCATACATACTGTAGACCCACACTGTATACAGAGAGGCAAATACCCCACACCCTGTCTCCCATACCTACTGTAGACCCACACTGTATACAGAGGCAAATACCCCACACCCTGTCTCCCATACCTATTGTAGACCACACTGTATACAGAGGTCTCCAAATACCCCACACCCTGTCTCCCATACCTATTGTAGACCCACACTGTATACAGAGAGGAAAATACCCCACACCCTGTCTCCCATACCTATTGTAGACCCACACTGTATACAGAGAGGCAAATACCCCACCCCCTGTCTCCATACCTACTGTAGACCCACACTGTATACAGAGGCAAATACCCCACACCCTGTCTCCATACCTACTGTAGACCCACACTGTATACAGAGAGGCAAATACCCCAGCCCCTGTCTCCATACCTATTGTAGACCCACACTGTATACAGAGGGCAAAACCCCACACCCTGTCTCCATACCTATGTAGACCCACACTGTATACAGAGGAGGACCCAAATACAGAGGCCCCACACCCTGTCTCCATACCTATTGTAGACCCACACTGTATACAGAGGGGGCAAATACAGAGGCCCCACACCCTGTCTCCATAGACCACACTGTACACAGAGGACCCACACCCTGTCTCCATATACAGAGGCAAAACCCCACCCCTGTCTCCATACATACTGTAGACCCACACTGTATACAGAGGAGGCAAATACCCCACACCCTGTCTCCCATACCTACTGTAGACCCACACTGTATACAGAGGCAAATACCCCACACCCTGTCTCCATACCTACTGTAGACCCACACTGTATACAGAGAGGCAAATACCCCACACCCTGTCTCCATACCTATTGTAGACCCACACTGTATACAGAGGCAAATACCCCACACCCTGTCTCCCATACCTATTGTAGACCCACACTGTATACAGAGGAAAATACCCCACACCCTGTCTCCCATACCTACTGTAGACCCACACTGTATACAGAGAGGAAAATACCCCACACCCTGTCTCCATACCTACTGTAGACCCACACTGTATACAGAGGCAAATACCCCCACCCACACCCTGTAGACCCCCATACCTACTACCCCAGACCCACACTGTATACAGAGAGGCAAATACCCCACACCCTGTCTCCATACCTACTGTAGACCCACACTGTATACAGAGGCAAATACCCCACACCCTGTCTCCCATACCTACTGTAGACCCACACTGTATACAGAGAGGCAAATACCCCACACCCTGTCTCCATACCTACTGTAGACCCACACTGTATACAGAGGCAAAACCCCACACCCCTTTCTCCCATACCTACACTGTAGACCCACACTGTCCATACAGAGCAAAACCCCACCCTTTCTCCATACCTACTGTAGACCCACACTGTATACAGAGGCAAAACCCCACCCCTGTCTCCATACCATTGGCAAAGACCCCACACACTGTATACAGAGGCAAGGGTCAAAACCCCACCCCTGTCTCCATACCTACTGTAGACCCACACTGTATACAGAGAGGCAAATACCCCACACCCTGTCTCCATACATATTGTAGACCCACACTGTATACAGAGAGGCAAATACCCCACACCCTGTCTCCATACCTATTGTAGACCCACACTGTATACAGAGGCAAAACCCCCACACCCTGTCTCCATACCTACTGTAGACCCACACTGTATACAGAGGCAAAACCCCACCCCTGTCTCCCCACACCCCTTTCTCCATACCTACTGTAGACCCACACTGTATACAGAGGCAAAACCCCACCCCTTTCTCCATACCTATTGTAGACCCACACTGTATACAGAGGCAAAACCCCACTCCCCTTTCTCCATACATACTGTAGACCCACACTGTACAGAGGCAAATACCCCACACCCTGTCTCCCATACATACTGTAGACCCACACTGTATACAGAGAGGAAAATACCCCACCCCTGTCTCCATACCTACTGTAGACCCACACTGTATACAGAGGCAAATACCCCCACACCCTGTCTCCCATACATACTGTAGACCCACACTGTATACAGAGAGGCAAATACCCCCACCCCTGTCTCCATACCTACTGTAGACCCACCCCTGTCTCCATATACAGAGGCAAATACCCCACACCCTGTCTCCCATACCTATTGTAGACCCACACTGTATACAGAGGCAAAAACCCCTTTCTCCATACCTACTGTAGACCCACACTGTATACAGAGGCAAACCCCACACCCCTGTCTCCAAATTGTAGACCCACACTGTATACAGAGGCACACCCTGTCTCCATACCTACTGTAGACCCACACTGTATACAGAGGAGTAGCAAATACAGAGGCAAAACCCCACCCCTGTCTCCACCCTGTCTCCATACCTATTGTAGACCCACACTGTATACAGAGAGGCAAATACCCCACCCCTGTCTCCATACATACTGTAGACCCACACTGTATACAGAGGCAAATACCCCACACCCTGTCTCCATACCTACTGTAGACCCACACTGTATACAGAGGCAAATACCCCACACCCTGTCTCCATACCTGTAGACCCACACTGTATACAGAGGCAAATACCCCACACCCTGTCTCCCATACCTACTGTAGACCCACACTGTATACAGAGAGGCAAATACCCCACACCCTGTCTCCATACCTACTGTAGACCCACACTGTATACAGAGAGGCAAATACCCCACACCCTGTCTCCATACCTATTGTAGACCCACACTGTATACAGAGGCAAATACCCCACACCCTGTCTCCATACCTACTGTAGACCCACACTGTATACAGAGGCAAATACCCCACACCCTGTCTCCATACCTACTGTAGACCCACACTGTATACAGAGGCAAATACACCCTGTCTCCATACCATTGTAGACCCCCTGTCTCCATACCTATTGTAGACCCACACTGTATACAGAGTATACAGAGGCAAATACCCCACACCCTGTCTCCATACATACTGTAGACCCACACTGTATACAGAGGCAAAGAGGCAAATACACCCACCCCACCCTGTCTCCATACATACTGTAGACCCACACTGTATACAGAGAGGCAAATACCCCACACCCTGTCTCCATACCTATTGTAGACCCACACTGTATACAGAGGCAAAACCCCCACCCCTGTCTCCATACATACTGTAGACCCACACTGTATACAGAGGCAAAACCCCACCCCTGTCTCCATACATACTGTAGACCCACACTGTCTCCATATACTGTAGACCCACACTGTATACAGAGGCAAATACCCCACACCCTGTCTCCATACATACTGTAGACCCACACTGTATACAGAGTCAAATACCCCACACCCTGTCTCCATACTTATTGTAGACCCACACTGTATACAGAGAGTCAAATACCCCACACCCTGTCTCCATACTTATTGTAGACCCACACTGTATACAGAGGCAAATACCCCACACCCTGTCTCCATACATACTGTAGACCCACACTGTATACAGAGAGGCAAATACCCCACACCCTGTCTCCATACCTACTGTAGACCCACACTGTATACAGAGAGGCAAATACCCCACACCCTGTCTCCATACCTACTGTAGACCCACACTGTATACAGAGGCAAATACCCCACACCCTGTCTCCATACCTACTGTAGACCCACACTGTATACAGGAGTCTCCCATACTATTGTAGACCCACCCTGTATACAGAGGCAAATACCCCACACCCTGTCTCCATACCTACTGTAGACCCACACTGTATACAGAGGCAAATACCCCACACCCTGTCTCCATACCTACTGTAGACCCACACTGTATACAGAGGCAAATACCCCACCCCCTGTCTCCATACCTACTGTAGACCCACACTGTATACAGAGAGGCAAAACCCCCACCCCCTGTCTCCATACCTACTGTAGACCCACACTGTATACAGAGAGGCAAAACCCCCACCCCCTGTCTCCCATACCTACTGTAGACCCACACTGTATACAGAGAGGCAAATACCCCACACCCTGTCTCCATACCTATTGTAGACCCACACTGTATACAGAGGCAAAACCCCCACCCCCTTTCTCCATACCTATTGTAGACCCACACTGTATACAGAGGCAAAACCCCCACCCCCTTTCTCCATACCTATTGTAGACCCACACTGTATACAGAGGCAAAACCCCCACCCCCTGTCTCCATACCTACTGTAGACCCACACTGTATACACTGTATACAGAGAGGCAAAACCCCACTCCCTGTCTCCATACATACTGTAGACCCACACTGTATACAGAGAGGCAAATACCCCACACCCTGTCTCCCATACCTACTGTAGACCCACACTGTATACAGAGAGGCAAAACCCCACACCCTTTCTCCATACCTACTGTAGACCCACACTGTATACAGAGGCAAAACCCCACCCCTTTCTCCATACCTATTGTAGACCCACACTGTATACAGAGGCAAAACCCCACCCCTTTCTCCATACCTATTGTAGACCCACACTGTATACAGAGGCAAAACCCCCACCCCTTTCTCCATACCTATTGTAGACCCACACTGTATACAGAGGCAAAACCCCACCCCCTGTCTCCATACCTACTGTAGACCCACACTGTATACAGAGAGGCAAAACCCCACCCCTGTCTCCATACCTACTGTAGACCCACACTGTATACAGAGAGTCAAATACCCCACACCCTGTCTCCATACCTACTGTAGACCCACACTGTATACAGAGGCAAATACCCCACACCCTGTCTCCATACATACTGTAGACCCACACTGTATACAGAGGCAAATACCCCACCCCTGTCTCCATACCTACTGTAGACCCACACTGTATACAGAGGCAAATACCCCACACCCTGTCTCCATACCATACATACTGTAGACCCACACTGTATACAGAGAGGCAAATACCCCACCCCTGTCTCCATACCTACTGTATACAGAGGACTCCATACACTGTAGACCCACATACAGAGGCAAATACCCCACACCCTGTCTCCATACATACTGTAGACCCACACTGTATACAGAGAGGCAAATACCCCACCCCTGTCTCCATACCTACTGTAGACCCACACTGTATACAGAGGCAAATACCCCACACCTGTCTCCATACATACTGTAGACCCACACTGTATACAGAGAGGCAAATACCCCACACCCTGTCTCCATACCTATTGTAGACCCACACTGTATACAGAGGCAAAACCCCACACCCTGTCTCCATACCCATACTGTATAGACCCACACTGTATACAGAGGCAAAACCCCACACCCTGTCTCCCATACCTATTGTAGACCTACACTGTATACAGAGGCAAATACCCCACACCCTGTCTCCCATACCTATTGTAGACCCACACTGTATACAGAGAGGAAAATACCCCACACCCTGTCTCCCATACCTATTGTAGACCCACACTGTATACAGAGAGGCAAATACCCCACACCCTGTATACAGAGGCAAATACCCCACACCCTGTCTCCATACCTACTGTAGACCCACACTGTATACAGAGAGGCAAATACCCCACACCCTGTCTCCATACCTATTGTAGACCCACACTGTATACAGAGAGGCAAATACCCCACCCCCTGTCTCCATACATACTGTAGACCCACACTGTATACAGAGGCAAATACCCCACACCCTGTCTCCATACCTACTGTAGACCCACACTGTATACAGAGGCAAATACCCCACACCCTGTCTCCATACCTACTGTAGACCCACACTGTATACAGAGAGGCAAATACCCCAGCCCCTGTCTCCATACCTATTGTAGACCCACACTGTATACAGAGGGGCAAATACCCCACACCCTGTCTCCATACATACTGTAGACCCACACTGTATACAGAGAGGCAAATACCCCACACCCTGTCTCCATACCTATTGTAGACCCACACTGTATACAGAGGGGCAAATACCCCACACCCTGTCTCCATACCTATTGTAGACCCACACTGTATACAGAGGCAAAACCCCACCCCTGTCTCCATACATACTGTAGACCCACACTGTATACAGAGAGGCAAATACCCCACACCCTGTCTCCATACATACTGTAGACCCACACTGTATACAGAGAGGCAAATACCCCACACCCTGTCTCCATACCTATTGTAGACCCACACTGTACAGAGGCAAATACCCCCACACACCCTGTAGACCCCATACAGAGGCAAATACCCCACACCCTGTCTCCATACCTATTGTAGACCCACACTGTATACAGAGGCAAGTCAAATAGACCCCCCACACCCTGTCTCCATACATACTGTAGACCCACACTGTATACAGAGAGGCAAATACCCCACACCCTGTCTCCATACCTACTGTAGACCCACACTGTATACAGAGGCAAATACCCACACCCTGTCTCCATACCTATTGTAGACCCACACTGTATACAGAGGCAAAACCCCACCCCTTCTCCATACCACCCTACAGAGGTCTCCATACCTAGACCCACACTGTATACAGAGGCAAAACCCCACCCCCTGTCTCCATACCTATTGTAGACACTGTATACAGAGGCAAAACCCCCACACCCTGTCTCCATACCAGAGACCCACACTGCAAATCAAACCCCACACCCTGTCTCCATACCTACTGTAGACCCACACTGTATACAGAGGCAAATACCCACACCCTGTCTCCATACCTACTGTAGACCCACACTGTATACAGAGAGGCAAATACCCCACCCCCTGTCTCCATACATACTGTAGACCTCACACTGTATACAGAGAGGCAAATACCCCACACCCTGTCTCCCATACCTACTGTAGACCCACACTGTATACAGAGGCAAATACCCCACACCCTGTCTCCATACCTATTGTAGACCCACACTGTATACAGAGGCAAAACCCCACCCCTTTCTCCATACCTACTGTAGACCCACACTGTATACAGAGGCAAAACCCCACCCCTTTCTCCATACCTATTGTAGACCCACACTGTATACAGAGGCAAAACCCCACCCCTTTCTCCATACCTATTGTAGACCCACACTGTATACAGATGCAAAACCCCACCCCCTTTCTCCATACCTATTGTAGACCCACACTGTATACAGAGGCAAAACCCCCACCCCTGTCTCCATACCTACTGTAGACCCACACTGTATACAGAGAGGCAAAACCCCACCCCTGTCTCCATACCTACTGTAGACCCACACTGTATACAGAGAGTCAAATACCCCACACCCTGTCTCCCATACCTACTGTAGACCCACACTGTATACAGAGAGTCAAATACCCCACACCCTGTCTCCATACATACTGTAGACCCACACTGTATACAGAGAGGCAAATACCCCACACCCTGTCTCCATACATACTGTAGACCCACACTGTATACAGAGGGGCAAATACCCCACCCCCTGTCTCCATACATACTGTAGACCCACACTGTATACAGAGGCAAATACCCCACACCCTGTCTCCATACCTACTGTAGACCCACACTGTATACAGAGGCAAATACCCCACACCCTGTATACAGAGGCAAATACCCCACACCCTGTCTCCATACCTACTGTAGACCCACACTGTATACAGAGAGGCAAATACCCCACACCCTGTCTCCATACATACT